>NC_041392.1:696903732-696905146 GCF_002162155.2 Triticum dicoccoides | reverse complement strand
GGTTGTCTCTATTTGGGCCTCATTATTTTTTCACGGTCCAACATCTATTCAGCAGCAAGATTTTTTTACTAGAAACTGAATTTGGGGGTGTGCACTCTGTTAACTGAAGAAACAAGAACAGAGCATGAACATTGAATATTTTTGCTTCGATTCAACTTGGCATGGCCCACAGATTGCATCCTGTGCCCTGACAGACCTAATGCCCCCTCTAATGACGGATGAACAACAAGTAAAACAAAAACAGAGCAACACTACTAGGAAAAAGCCTAGTAGTAGCGCGGGTAAAAGACTAGTAGTAGCGCGGGTGCCCGTGCTACTAATACGGCGCTACAGCTAACTCGTAGTAGTAGTGCGGGTGCCACCCACGCTACTAGTACGTGTGTTAGTAGTAGCATGGATTCCACACGCGCTACTACTAACTTTCTGTAGCGCATGTCTGTGACCCGCGCTACTACTATTAATTTCGAAAACCAAAGAAAAAATCTCGACCCCGTGCATGTTCTCAATGGTGTCAATGGTTCGATCCAGCGACGACAGGCGTCGCCGGAGGTGCGGACGGGTAGTGGCTAATCAGATCTGGCGACAGCTGTTGGAGAGGCCTGGATCTATGAGGATCCTCTTCGCGGTCAAGGCGGAGAACTCCTGGTTGGCCATGTCGACGACCTATGTAGGCATGGGCATGTGAAGTGAGTAAAACCAAAGGGAGAGGGAGAGGGAGAGGGAAAAAGATAAACAAGGGAGAAACAAAGGAGATGGAGGGCGCATCGGGGATGCTCACCAGTGGTGAGGTGCTCTGCCGTGGTTGCATGGAGGCGAGGGGGAAGACAGGCGAGCTCCTGGACGCCAGCGATGCAAGGAGGAGGACGTTGGGTGCCATGGAGGAGGAGATGTTCTTGGGCAGGAGCACCATGGAGAGAGGGGGACAGTGAGGGAGAGAGGAGGAAAGTGAGAGAGGGGGAAAGTGAGGGAGAGGGGAGGGATTCGGCCGAGGATATGGAGATTTCACATACCTCGTACTTAGTAGTAGCGAGGGTTATAAAACCGCGCTACTACTATCAACTTAGTAGTAGCGTGGGTTTGTACCCCTCGCTACTACTATGGCATGTCCAGGAAGGGAACGCTAGAGACCGCTTAGTAGTAGCGAGGGTTAAAAACCCGCGCTACTAGTATCAACTTAGTAGTAGCGAGGGGTAAAAACCCGCGCTACTAGTAAGTAGCAGTGGCGAGGGTTATAAACCCGCACTACTAGTAAGCGTCTGCCTATAAGCTTTTCCCTAGTAGTGCAATGACACAACAATAGAACCCCCCTGCCATGATATTTGCTTGCTTCTGCAAATCGATCATCTCCATTTGATTTTTCTTGACCTTCTTCAGTTCCTCTGTTAGTTCAGACTCCAAGTGCAGTTCAGCATTG
>NC_041392.1:696872173-696903422 GCF_002162155.2 Triticum dicoccoides | reverse complement strand
AAAAAAAATTCCTACGTTTCACCAAGATCAATCTATGGAGTCAACTAGCAACGAGAGGAGAGTGCATCTACATACCCTTGTAGATCGCGTGCAGAAGCGTTCAAGAGAACGGGGATGATGGAGTCGTATTCGCCGTGATCCAAATCACCGATGACCAAGCGCCGAACGAACGGCACCTCCGCGTTCAACACACGTACCGTTGGGAAGACGTCTCCTCCTTCTTGATCCAGCAAGGGGGGAGGAGAGGTTGATGAAGATCCAGCAGCACAACAGCGTGGTGGTGGATGCAGCAGTGATCGCAGCAGGGCTTCGCCGAGCTTCTGCGAGAGGGAGAGGTGTAGCAGGGGAGAGGGAGGCGCCAAGGCTTGAGGTGCGGCTGCCCTCCCTCGCCCCCTTTATATAGGCCCCCTAGGGGGGTGCGCCGGCCCTAGGAGATGGTATCTCCTAGGGGGGGCGGGGGCCAAGGGGGTGGAGTACCCCCCAAGGCAAGTGGAGGCGCCCCTCCCCTAGGGTTCCCAACCCTAGGCGCATGGGGGGCCCAAGGGGGGGCGCACCAGCCAATTATGGGCTGGTTCCCCTCCCCACTTCAGCCCATGGGGCACTCCGGGATGGGTGGCCCCACCCGGTGGACCCCCGGGACCCATCCGGTGGTCCCGGTATAATATCGCTGACCCCGAAACTTTCCCGATGGCCAAAACTACAATTCCTATATATAATTCTTCACCTCCGGACAATTCCGGAACTCCTCGTGACGTCCAGGATCTCATCAAGGACTCCGAACAACTTTCGGATTACTGCATACTCATATCCATACAACCCTAGCGTCACCGAACCTTAAGTGTTTAGACCCTATGGGTTCGGGAGACAAGCAGACATGACCGAGACGATTCTCTGGTCAATAACCAACAGCAGGATCTGGATACCCATGTTGGCTCCCACATGCTCCTCGATGATCTCATCGGATGAACCACGATGTCGAGGACCTAATCAATCCCATACTCAATTCCCTTTGTCAATCGGTACGTTACTTGCCCGAGACTCGATCGTCGGTATCCCAATACCTTGTTCAGTCTCGTTACCGGCAAGTCACTTTACTCGTACTGTAATGCATGATCTCGTGATTAACCACTTGATCACATTGAGGTCATTATGATGATGCATTACCGAGTGGGCCCAGAGATACCTCTCCGTCATACGGAGTGACAAATCCCAGTCTCGATTCGTGCCAACCGAACAAACACTTTCGGAGATACCTGTAATGTACCTTTATAGTCACCCAGTTACGTTGTGACGTTTGGCACACCCAAGGCACTCCTATGGTATCCGGGAGTTGCACAATCTCATGGTCTAAGGAAATGATACTTGACATCCAGAAAATCTACAGCAAATGAACTACATGATCTTTGTGCTATGCTTAGGTTTGGGTCTTGTCCATCACATCATTCTCCTAATGGTGTGATCCCGTTATCAATGACATCCCATGTCCATAGCCAGGAAACCATGACTATCTGTTTATCAACGAGCTAGTCAATCAGAGGCTCACTAGGGACACATTGTAGTCTATGTATTCACACATGTATTACGATTTCCGGATAATACAATTATAGCAAGAATAATAGACAATTATCATGAACAAGGAAATATAATAATCATTTTATTATTGCTTCTAGGGCATATTTCCAACAGTCTCCCACTTGCACTAGAGTCAATCATCTAGTCACATTGTGATGAATCGAACACCCATGGAATTCTGGTGTTGATCATGATTTGCTCTAGGGAGAGGTTTAGTCAACGGATCTGCTACATTCAGGTCCGTATGTACTTTACAAATCTCTATGTCTCCATTTTGAACACTTTCACGAATGGAGTTGAAGCGATGCTTGATATGCCTGATCTTCCTGTGAAACCTGGGCTCCTTGGCAAGGGCAATAGCTCCAGTGTTGTCATAGAAGAGAGTCATCGGTCCCGACGCATTGGGTATGACTCCTAGGTCGGTAATGAACTCCTTCACCCAGATTGCTTCGTGTGCTACCTCCGAGGCCGCCATGTACTCCGCTTCACATGTAGATCCCGCCATAACGCTTTGCTTGCAACTGCACCAGCTTACTGCCCCACCATTTAAAATATACACGTATCCGGTTTGTGACTTAGAGTCATCCAGATTTGTGTCAAAGCTAGCATCGACGTAACCCTTTACGACGAGCTCTTCGTCACCTTCATAAACGAGAAACATTTCCTTGGTCCTTTTCAGGTACTTCAGGATATTCTTGACCGCTGTCCAGTGTTCCATTCCGGGATTACTTTGGTACCTTCCTACCAAACTCACGGCAAGGTTTACATCAGGTCTGGTACACAGCATAGCATACATGATAGACCCTATGGCCGAGGCATAGGGGACGACACTCATCTTTTCTCTATCTTCTGCGGTGGTTGGGCATTGAGCCAAGCTCAATCTCGTACCTTGCAATACAGGCAAGAACCCCTTCTTTGACTGATCCATTTTGAACTTCTTCAAAATCTTGTCAAGGTACGTACTCTGTGAAAGACCAATGAGGCGTCTCGATCTATCTCTATAGATCTTGATGCCTAATATATAAGCAGCTTCTCCAAGGTCCTTCATTGAAAAACACTTGTTCAAATAGGCCTTTATGCTTTCCAAGAATTCTATATCATTTCCCATCAACAGTATGTCATCCACATATAATATGAGAAATGCTACAGAGCTCCCACTCACTTTCTTGTAAATGCAGGCTTCTCCATAAGTCTGCATAAACCCAAACGCTTTGATCATCTCATCAAAGCGAATGTTCGAACTCCGGGATGCTTGCACCAGCCCATAAATCGAGCGTTGGAGCTTGCACACCTTGTCAGCATTCTTATGATCGACAAAACCTTCTGGCTGCATCATATACAATTCTTCCTTAAGGAAACCATTAAGGAATGCCGTTTTGACGTCCATTTGTCATATCTCATAATCATAGAATGCGGAAATTGCTAACATTATTCGGACGGACTTCAGCTTCGCTACAGGTGAGAAAGTCTCATCGTAGTCAACCCCTTGAACTTGTCGATAACCCTTAGCGACAAGTCGAGCTTTATAGATGGTCACATTACCATCCGCGTCTGTCTTCTTCTTAAAGATCCATTTATTTTCTATGGCTTGCCGATCATCGCGCAAGTCAGTCAAAGTCCATACTTCGTTTTAATACATGGATCCTATCTCGGATTTCATGGCTTCCAGCCATTTGTCGAAATCCGGGCCCACCATCGCTTCTTCATAGTTCGAAGGTTCACCGTTGTCCAACAACATGATTTCCAAGACAGGGTTGCTGTACCACTCTGGTGCGGAACATGTCCTTGTGGACGTACGAAGTTCAGTAGCAACTTGATCTGAAGTTTCATGATCATCATCATTAACCTCCTCTCTAGTCGGTGCAGGCACCTCAGGAACATTTTCTTGAGTTCTGCTACTTTCCGGTTCAAGAGGTAATACTTCATCAAGTTCTACTTTCCTCCCACTTACATCTTTCGAGAGAAACTTTCTCTAGAAAGTATCCATTCTTGGCAACAAAGATCTTGCCTTCGAATCTGAGGTAGAAGGTATACCCAATAGTTTCTTTAGAGTATCCTATGAAGACGCATTTTTCCGACTTGGGTTCGAGCTTTTCAGGTTAAAGTTTGTTGACATAAGCATCGCATCCCCAAACTTTTAGAAACGACAGCTTAGGTTTCTTCCCAAACCATAATTCATACGGTGTCGTCTCAACGGATTTCGACGGAGCCCTATTTAAAGTGAATGCGGCAGTCTCTAAAGCATAGCCCCAAAATGATAGCGGTAAATTGGTAAGAGACATCATAGATCGCACCATATCTAATAGAGTGCGATTACGATGTTCGGGCACACCATTACGCTGAGGTGTTCCAGGCGGCGTGAGTTGTGAAACTATTCCACATTTTATTAAGTGTGTGCCAATTCGTGACTCAAGTATTCTCCCCCACGATCTGATTGCAAGAACTTGATTTTCCTGTCACGTTGATTCTCAACCTCACTCTGAAATTCCTTGAACTTTTCAAAGGTCTCAGACTTGTGTTTCATTAAATAGACATACCCATATCTACTCAAGTCATCAGTGAGGGTGAGAACATAACGATAGCCACCGCGAGCCTCAACACTCATTGGACCGCACACATCAGTATGTATGATTTCCAATAAGTTGGTTGCTCGCTCCATTGTTCCTGAGAACGGAGTCTTGGTCATTTTACCCATGAGGCATGGTTCGCACGTGTCAAATGATCCGTAATCAAGAGACTCTAAAAGTCCATCTGCATGGAGCTTCTTCATGCGTTTGACATCTATGTGACCAAGGCGGCAGTGCCACAAGTATGTGGGACTATCATTATCAACCTTACATCTTTTGGTATTCACACTATGAATATGTGTAGCATTACGCTCGAGATTCATTAAGAATAAACCATTCACCATCGGAGCATGACCATAAAACATATCTCTCATATAAATAGAACAACCATTATTCATTAAGAATAAACCATTCACCATCGGATTTAAATGAGTATCCATCTCGAATTAAACGAGATCCTGATACAATATTCATGCTCAAAGCTGGCACTAAATAACAATTATTGAGGTTTAAAACTAATCCCGTAGGTAAATGTAGAGGTAGCGTGCCGACGGCGATCACATCGACCGTGGAACCATTCCCGACGCGCATCGTCACCTCGTCCTTCGCCAGTCTCCGCTTATTCCGCAGCTCCTGCTTTGAGTTACAAATGTGAGCAACCACACCGGTATCAAATACCCAGGAGCTACTACGAGTACTGGTAAGGTACACATCAATTACATGTATATCACATATACCTTTTGTGATGCCGGCCTTCTTGTCTGCTAAGTATTTGGGGCAGTTCCGCTTCCAGTGACCACTTCCCTTGCGATAAAAGCACTCAGTCTCGGGCTTGGGTCCATTCTTTGGCTTCTTCCCGGCAGCTTGCTTACCGGGCGCGGCTGTTGGGGAACGTTGCAGAAAACAAAAATTTTCCTACAGTTTCACCAAGATCCATCTAGGAGTTCATCTAGCAACGAGTGATTGGATTGCATCTACATACCTTTATAGATCACGCGCGGAAGCGTTCAAAGAACGGGGATGCGGAAGGCATACTCGACGTGATCCAAATCACCGGAGATCCTAGCGCCGAATGGATGGCACCTCCGCGTTCAATACACATACGGTAAGCGTAATGTCTCCTTCTTCTTGATCCAGCAAGGAGAAGGAGAGGTTGAGGAAGATGGTTCCAACAGCAGCACGACGGTGTGGTGATGGTGGAGCTGCAGTACTCCGACAGTCGAAATAGCACTTCCTATATATAATTCTTTACCTCTGGACCATTCCGGAACTCCTCGTGACGTCCGGGATCTCATCCAGGACTCCGAACAACATTCGGGTTACTGCATATCATATCCCTACAACCCTAGCATCACCGAACCTTAAGTGTGCAGACCCTACGGGTTCGGGAGACATGTAGACATGACCGAGATCGCTCTCCGGTCAATAACCAACAGCTGGATCTGGATACCCATGTTGGCTCCCACATGCTCCTCGATGATCTCATCGGATGAACCACGATGTCGAGGATTCAAGCAACCCCGTATACAATTCCCTTTGTCAATCGGTATGTTACTTGCGCGAGATTCGATCGTCGGTATCCCAATACCTCGTTCAATCTCGTTACCGGCAAGTCACTTTACTCGTACCGTAATGCATGATCCCGTGACCAGACACTTGGTCACTTTGAGCTCATTATGATGATGCATTACCGAGTGGGCCCAGTGATACCTCTCCGTCATACGGAGTGACAAATCCCAGTCTTGATCCGTGTCAACCCAACAGATACTTTCGGAGATACCCGTAGTATACCTTTATAGTCACCCAGTTACGTTGTGACGTTTGGTACACCCAAAGCACTCCTACGGTATCCGGGAGTTACATGATCTCATGGTATAAGGAAAAGATACTTGACATTGGAAAAACTCTAGCAAACGAACTATACGATCTTATGCTATGTTTAGGATTGGGTCTTGTCCATCACATCATTCTCCTAATGATGTGATCTCGTTATCAATGACATCTAATGTCCATAGTCAGGAAACCATGACTATCTGTTGATCAACGAGCTAGTCAACTAGAGGCTTACTAGGGACATGTTGGTGTCTATTATTCACGCATGTATTACGATTTCCGGATTACACAATTATAGCATGAATAAAGACAATTATCATGAACAAGGAAATATAATAATAATGCTTTTATTATAGCCTCTAGGGCATATTTCCAACAGTCTCCCACTTGCACTAATGTCAATAATCTAGTTACATTGTGATGAATCGAACACCCATGGAATTCTGTTGTTGATCATGTTTTGCTCTAGGGAGAGGTTTAGTCAACGGATCTGCTACATTCAGGTCCGTATGTACTTTACAAATATCTATGTCTCCATCTTGAACATTTTCATGAATGGAGTTGAAGCGACGCTTGATGTGCCTTGTCTTCTTGTGAAACCTGGGCTCCTTGGCAAGTGCAATAGCTCCAGTGTTGTCACAGAAGAGTTTGATTGGCCCCGACGCATTGGGTATGACTCCGAGGTCGGTGATGAACTCCTTCACCCAAATTGCTTCATGCGCTGCCTCCGAGGCTGCCATGTACTCCGCTTCACATGTAGATCCCGCCACGATGCTCTGCTTGCAACTGCACCAGCTTACTGCCCCACCATTCAAAATATACACGTATCCGGTTTGTGACTTTGAGTCATCCAGATCTGTGTCGAAGCTAGCATCGACGTAACCCTTTACGACGAGCTCTTCGTCACCTCCATAGACGACAAACATTTCCTTAGTCCTTTTCAGGTACTTTAGGATATTCTTGACCGCTTTCCAGTGTTCCTTGCCAGGATTACTTTGGTACCTACCTACCAAACTTACGGCAAGGTTTAAATCAGGTCTGGTACACAGCATGGCATACATAATAGAACCTATGGCTGAGGCATAGGGGATGACACTCATCTCTTCTATATCTTCTGCCGTGGTCGGACATTGAGCTGAGCTCAATTTCACACCTTGCAACACAGGCAAGAACCCCTTCTTAGACTGATCCATATTGAACTTCTTCAATATCTTATCAAGGTATGTGCTTTGTGAAAGACCTATGAGGCGTCTTGATCTGTCTCTATAGATCTTGATGCCTAATATATAAGCAGCTTCTCCAAGGTTCCTCATTGAAAAACTCTTATTCAAGTAGGCCTTAATGCTGTCCAAGAGTTCTATATCATTTCCCATCAAAAGTATGTCATCTACATATAATATGAGAAAAGCTACAGAGCTCCCACTCACTGTCTTGTAAACGCAGGCTTCTCCATAAGTCTGTGTAAACCCAAACGCTTTGATCATCTCATCAAAGCGAATGTTCCAACTCCGAGATGCTTGCACCAGCCCATAAATCGAGCGTTGGAGCTTGCACACCTTGTTAGCATTCTTAGGATCGACAAAACCTTCTGGCTGCATCATACACAATTCTTCCTTAAGGAAACCATTAAGGAATGCCGTTTTGACGTCCATTTGCCATATCTCATAATCATACAATGCGGCAATTGCTAACATGATTCGGACGGACTTTAGCTTCGCTACCGGTGAGAAAGTCTCATCGTAGTCAACCCCTTGAACTTGTCGATAAACCTTAGCGACAAGGCGAGCTTTATAGATGGTCACATTACCATCCGCGTCTGTCTTCTTCTTAAAGATCCATTTATTTTCTATGGCTCGCCACTCAACGGGCAAGTCAGTCAAAGTCCATACTTCGTTTTCATACATGGATCCTATCTCGGATTTCATGGCTTCTAGCCATTTGTCGGAATCCGGGCCCGCCATCGCTTCTTCATAGTTCGAAGGTTCACCGTTGTCTAACAACATGATTTCCAAGACAGGGTTGCCGTACCACTCTGGTGCGGAACATGTCCTTGTGGACCTACGAAGTTCAGTAGCAACTTGATCTGAAGTTTCATGATCATCATCATTAACTTCCTCTCTAGTCGGTGCATGCACCTCAGGAACATTTTCTTGAGTTGCGCCATTTTCCGGTTCAAGAGGTAATACTTCATCAAGTTCTACTTTCCTCCCAATTACTTCTTTTGAGAGAAACTCTTTCTCTAGAAAGGACCCATTCTTGGCAACAAAGATCTTGCCTTCGGATCTGGGGTAGAAGGTATACCCAATAGTTTCTTTAGGGTATCCTATGAAGACGCATTTTTCCGATTTGGGTTCGAGCTTTTCAGGTTGAAGTTTCTTGACATAAGCATCGCATCCCCAAACTTTTAGAAACGACAGTGGTTTCTTCCCAAACCATAATTCATACGGTGTCGTCTCAACAGATTTCGACGGAGCCCTATTTAAAGTGAATGCGGCAGTCCCTAAAGCATAGCCCCAAAAAGATAGCGGTAAATCGGTAAGAGACATCATAGATCGCACCATATCTAATAGAGTGCGATTACGACGTTCGGACACACCATTACGCTGAGGTGTTCCAGGCCGCGTGAGTTGTGAAACTATTCCACATTTTCTTAAGTGTGTGCCAAACTCGTGACTCAAGTATTCTCCTCCACGGTCTGATCGCAGGAACTTGATTTTCCTGTCACGTTGATTCTCAACCTCACTCTGAAATTCCTTGAACTTTTCAAAGGTCTCAGACTTGTGTTTCATTAAGTAGACATACCCATATCTACTCAAGTCATCAGTGAGGGTGAGAATATAACGATAGCCACCGCGAGCCTCAACACTCATTGGACCGCACACATCAGTATGTATGATTTCCAATAAGTTGGTTGCTCGCTCCATTGTTCCTGAGAACGGAGTCTTGGTCATTTTACCCATGAGGCATGGTTCGCACGTGTCAAATGATTCGTAATCAAGAGACTCTAAAAGTCCATCTGCATGGAGCTTCTTCATGCGTTTGACATCTATGTGACCAAGGCGGCAGTGCCACAAGTATGTGGGACTATCATTATCAACCTTACATCTTTTGGTATTCACACTATGAATATGTGTAGCATTACGCTCGAGATTCATTAAGAATAAACCATTCACCATCGGAGCATGACCATAAAACATATCTCTCATATAAATAGAACAACCATTATTCTCGGATTTAAATGAGTAGCCATCTCGAATTAAACGAGATCATGATACAATGTTCATGCTCAAACTTGGCACTAAATAACAATTATTGAGGTTCAAAACTAATCCCGTAGGTAAATGTAGAGGTAGCGTGCCTACGGCGATCACATCGACCTTGGAACCATTCCCGACGCGCATCGTCACCTCGTCCTTCGCCAGTCTCCGCTTATTCCGCAGCTCCTGCTTTGAGTTACAAATGTGAGCAACTGCACCGGCATCAAATACCCAGGAGCTACTATGAGTACTGGTAAGGTACACATCAATTACATGTATATCACATATACCTTTTGTTTTGCCGGCCTTCTTGTCTGCTAAGTATTTGGGGCAGTTCCGCTTCCAGTGACCACTTTCCTTGCAATAAAAGCACTCAGTCTCGGGCTTGGGTCCATTCTTTGGCTTCTTCCCGGCAGCTTGCTTGCCGGGCGCGGCAACTCCCTTGCCATCTTTCTTGAAGGTTTTCTTACCCTTGCCTTTCTTGAACTTAGTGGTTTTATTCACCATCAACACTTGATGTTCCTTTTTGACTTCTACCTCTGCTGATTTCAGCATTGCAAATACCTCAGGAATGGTCTTTTTCATCGCCTGCATATTGAAGTTCATCACAAAGCTCTTGTAGCTCGGTGGAAGCGACTGAAGGATTCTGTCAATGACCGCATCATCCGGGAGATTAACTCCCAGCTGAGTCAAGCGGTCATGCAACCCAGACATAGTGAGTATGTGCTCACTGACAGAACTGTTTTCCTCCATCTTACAGCTGAAGAACTTGTCAGAGACTTGATATCTCTCGACCCGGGCATGAGCTTGGAAAACCATTTTCAGCTCTTCGAACATCTCATATGCTCCGTGTCTCTCAAAACGCTTTTGGAGCCCCGGCTCTAAGCTGTAAAGCATGCCGCACTGAACGAGGGAGTAGTCATCGATACGTGCCTGCCAAGCGTTCATAACGTCTTGTTCTGCAGGGAGAACAGGTGCGTCACCCAGCGGTGCTTGTAGGACATAATCTTTCTTGGCAGCTATGAGGATGATCCTCAGGTTCTGGACCCAGTCCGTGTAGTTGCTGCCATCGTCTTTCAGCTTGGTTTTCTCTAGGAACGCGTTGAAGTTGAGGACTACGTTGGCCATTTGATCTACAAGACATATTGTAAAATTTTAGACCAAGTTCATGATAATTAAGTTCATCTAATCAAATTATTCAATGAACTCCCACTTAGATAGACATCCCTCCTGTAATATAAGTATAACATGATCCGAGTTAACTAGGCCGTGTCCGATCATCACGTGAGACGGACTAGTCAACATCGGTGAACATCTTCATGTTGATCGTATCTTCTATACGACTCATGCTCGACCTTTTTGTCTTTTGTGTTCCGAGGCCATGTTTGTACATGCTAGGCTCGTCAAGTCAACCTAAGTGTTTGCATGTGTAAATCTGTCTTACACCCGTTGTATGTGAATGTTGGAATCTATCACACCCGATCATCACGTGGTGCTCCGAAACAACGAACTGTCGCAACGGTGCACAGTTAGGGGGAACAGTTTCTTGAAATTATTATGAGGGATCATCTTATTTACTACCGTCGTTCTAAGCAAACAAGATGCAAAAACATGATAAACATCACATGCAATCAAATAATAAAAGTGACATGATATGTCCAATATCACATAGCTCCTTTGATCTCCATCTTGGGGCTTCATGATCATCTTGTCAACGGCATGACACCATGATCTCCATCATCATGATCTCCGTCATCGTGTCTCCATGAAGTTGCTCGCCAACTATTACTTCTACTACTATGGCTAACGCGTTTAGCAATAAAGTAAAGTAATTTACATGGCATTTCTCAATGACACGCATGTCATAAAAATAAAGACAACTCCTATGGATCCTGCCGGTTGTCATACTCATCGACATGCAAGTCGTGATTCCTATTAAAATAGCATGAACATCTCATACATCACATATATGTCATTCATCATTCATCACAACTTTGGCCATATCACATCACAGAACACTTGCTGCAAAAACAAGTTAGACGTCCTCTAATTGTTGCTGCAAGTTTTACGTGGCTGAAATAGGGTTCTAGCAAGAACGTTTTCTTACCTACGTGAAAGCCACAACGTGATTTGTTAACTTCTATTTACCCTTCATAAGGACCCTTTTCATCGAATCCGCTCCAACTAAAGTGGGAGAGACAGACACCCGCCAGCCACCTTATGCAACTTGTGCATGTTAGTCGGTGGAACCGGTCTCACGTAAGCGTACGTGTAAGGTTGGTCCGGGCCGCTTCATCCCACAATACCGTTGAAGCAAGATAAGACTAGTAGCGGCAAGAAAGTTGACAACATCAACGCCCACAATAAATTGTGTTCTACTCGTGCAAGAGAACTACGCATAGACCTAGCTCATGATGCCACTGTTGGGGAACGTTGCAGAAAACAAAAAAATTCCTACGATTTCACCAAGATCCATCTAGGAGTTCATCTAGAAACGAGTGATTGGATTTCATCTAAATACCTTTGTAGATCACGCGCGGAAGCGTTCAAAGAACGGGGATGAGGAAGGCGTACTCGACGTGATCCAAATCACCGGAGATCCTAGCGCCGAACGGACGGCACCTCCGCGTTCAACACACGTACGGTAAGCGTAACGTCTCCTTCTTCTTGATCCAGCAAGGGGAAGGAGAGGTTGAGGAAGATGGCTCCAACAGCAGCACGACGGCGTGGTGGTGGTGGAGCTGCAGTACTCCGGCAGAGCTTCGCCAAGCACTATGGAGGAGGAGGATGTGTTGGAGAGGGAGAGGGAGGCACCAAAGGCGTGGATCGAGAGGCCTTCCTTCCCCCAGTATATATAGGGAGCCTAGGGGAGGCGCCGGCCCTAGGAGATCCAATCTCCTTGGGGGGCGGCGGCCAAGGGAGGAATCCCTCCTCCCCAAGGCACCTAGGAGGTGCCTTCCCCCTTTGGGACTCTGCCCTTCCTTATCTCTTGGCGCATGGGCCTCTTGGGGCTGGTGCCCTTGGCCCATATAGGCCAAGGCTCACCCTTACAGCCCATGTGGCCCTCCGAAGCAGGTGGCCCCACCCGGTGGACCCCCGGGACCCTTCCGGTGGTCCCGGTACAATACGGTGACCCCGAAACTTGTCCCGACGGCCGAAATAGCACTTCCTATATATAATTATTTACCTCCGGACCATTACAGAACTCCCCGGGACGTCCGAGATCTCATCCTGGGCTCCGAACAACATTCGGGTTACTGCATATACATATCCCTACAACCCTAGCGTCACCGAACCTTAAGTGTGTAGACCCTACGGGTTCGGGAGACATGTAGACATGACCGAGATCGCTCTCTGGTCAATAACCAACAGCGGGATCTGGATACCCATGTTGGCTCCCACATGCTCCTCGATGATCTCATCGGATGAACCATGATGTCGAGGATTCAAGCAACCTCGTATACAATTCCCTTTGTCAATCGGTATGTTACTTGCCCGAGATTCGATCGTCGGTATCCCAATACCTCGTTCAATCTCGTTACCGGCAAGTCACTTTACTCGTACCGTAATGCATGATCCCGTGACCAGACACTTGGTCACTTTGAGCTCATTATGATGATGCATTACCGAGTGGGCCCAGTGATACCCAACAGACACTTTCGGAGATACCCGTAGTATACCTTTATAGTCACCCAGTTACGTTGTGACGTTTGGTACACCCAAAGCACTCCTACGGTATCCGGGAGTTACACGATCTCATGGTCTAAGGAAAAGATACTTGACATTGGAAAAACTCTAGCAAACGAACTATACGATCTTATGCTATGTTTAGGATTGGGTCTTGTCCATCACATCACTCTCCTAATGATGTGATCTCGTTATCAATGACATCTAATGTCCATAGTCGGGAAACCATGACTATCTGTTGATCAACGAGCTAGTCGACTAGAGGCTTACTAGGGACATGTTGGTGTCTATTATTCACACATGTATTACGATTTCCGGATAAAACAATTATAGCATGAATAAAGACAATTATCATGAACAAGGAAATATAATAATAATGCTTTTATTATTGCCTCTAGGGCATATTTCCGACAGTGGCAACTCCCTTGCCGTCTTTCTTGAAGTTCTTCTTACCCTTGCCTTTCTTGAACTTAGTGGTTTTATTCACCATCTACACTTGATGTTCCTTTTTGACTTCTACTTCTGCTGATTTCAGCATTGCAAATACTTCAGGAATGGTCTTTTCCATCCCCTGCATATTGAAGTTCATCACAAAGCTCTTGTAGCTTGGTGGAAGAGACTGAAGGATTCTGTCAATGACTGCGTCATCCGGGAGATTAACTCCCAGCTGAGTCAAGCGGTTATGCAAACTAGACATTTTGAGTATGTGGTCACTGACAGAACTATTTTCCTCCATCTTACAGCTGAAGAACTTGTCGGAGACTTCATATCTCTCGACCTGGGCATGAGCTTGAAAAACCATTTTTAGCTCTTCGAACATCTCATATGCTCCGTGTCTCTCAAAACACTTTTGGAGCCCCGGTTCTAAGCTGTAAAGCATGCCGCACTGAACGAGGGAGTAATCATCAGTATGTGTCTGCCAAGCGTTCATAACGTCTTGTTCTGCAGGGAGAGCTGGCGATTCACCTAGTGGTGCTTGTAGGACATAATCTTTCTTGGCAGCTATGAGGATGATCCTCAGGTTCCGGACGCAGTCCGTATAGTTGCTGCCATCGTCTTTCAGCTTGGTTTTCTCTAGGAACGCATTGAAGTTGAGGACAACGTTGGCCATTTGATCTACAATACATGTTGCAAAGATTTTAGACTAAGTTCATGATAATTAAGTTCATCTAATCAAATTATTCAATGAACTCCCACTCAGATAGACATCCCTCCAGTCATCTAAGTATAACATGATCCGAGTTAACTAGGCCGTGCCGATCATCACGTGAGACAGACTAGTCAACATCAGTGAACATCTTCATGTTGATCGTATCTTCTATACAACTCATGCGCGACCTTTCGGTCTTCTGTGTTCCGAGGCCATGTTTGTACATGCTAGGCTCGTCAAGTCAACCTAAGTGTTTGCATGTCTAATTCTGTCTTACACCCATTGTATGTGAACGTTGGAATCTATCACACCTGATCATCACGTGGTGCTTCGAAACAACGAACTGTCGCAACGGTGCACAGTTAGGGGGTACTGTCGGTGTCAAAACCGGCGGATCTCGGGTAGTGGGTCCCGAACTGTGTGTCTAGGCCGGATGGTAACAGGAGGTAGGGAACACGATGTTTTACCCAGGTTCGGGCCCTCTTGATGGAGGTAAAACCCTACGTCCTGCTTGATTAATATTGATGATATGGGTAGTACAAGAGTAGATCTACCACGAGATCAAGGAGGCTAAACCCTAGAAGCTAGCCTATGGTATGATTGTTGTATATGGAGTTGTGTATCTATCGACTAGCCTGGCCTCGGTTTATATAATGCACCGGAGGCCTAGGATAACAAGAGTCCTAGTCGAATACGCCAGTGGGGAGAAGTCCTTGTCTTGATCGCCAAGTCTTGTGGAATCTTCCTTGTATGCGGTAGCCGTCCAAACTGGCCCATGAGTATACGGCTACACGGGTCCTCGGCCCAATCTAATAGATCGGGAGACGACGTGGTGAGTACCCCCTAGTCCAGGACACCGTCAGTAGCCCCCTGAACCGGTCTTCAAGTTAGGGACGCTCCTCGATTCTTCTAAACTATTCTTCATCTTCGGTTGGCGGTCCTGAAAACTGGTTCAACAAATCTTCTTTATCTTTGATCTTGAGGATCGCCGAAATGCATTCGACGAGTTTACACGTCGGGTATCCGAGGAGCCCCTTTAAGTTTCCGGCCTTTATCAATGCCTTGTTTATTTTTATGCCACACCTCGGGTTTGAAGTTGTTCCCGGGAGGCAGGGTCCTCTTGCGTCCGAGCTCCAACGCCGGACTGCATTCGAGGTATCTTTTGCAGCCGAGCACCAACGCCGGACCGCTTCCCAGCTCTAGCGCCGGAATGTATCCGAGCTCCAACGCCGGACTGTATATCCGAGCTCCAACGCCGGACTGTGTCCAGGCTCCAATGTCGGACTATATCCGAGGTATCATATCACCTTGGTTCAAAAAAGTTAAAGGAGTTTAGCCGATCTTAATGCCGGAAATGCCCTCTATGGAGCCAGCCACTAGCGCCCGAGCTTTATGCCGGACTGCTTCCGAGGTGGTGCACCACTCCGACTATGGGCCGATTTTTGTCAATATTTTTATTGGTGTAATTTATTCTTTGCCGAGATATATAGCCAGTAGCCCTCAAGGTTTGTATCGGTCTAAAACCCGAGATGCACATGAAGGATGACATAAGACCGCTGATCCCAGTAGCTGCTGAGACTCAGGTTGATTTGCAAAATCGGCCTGAGGATCAAGTCCTAGCTCGGCAGAATACTTCGGGACACAAAAGCGGCGTGCTCAGTCCTCAAGACTCAGGTTGGGTGCGGCCGACCAACCTGAGGATCAAAATCTCCTCGGAAACTATATTGCACATAAAATTTTCTGCATTGGACAAGCAATGCAGTAGCCCCCGAGACACTTGTCGGGTGGCAACACCAGATCAGGGGATCGATGTGCCCCTTTAATATTTGTAAATAATTAGCCCGAAGCCCAGTAGCCCCCGAGCCTTAATGCGGGCACGGGTGGCTGAATTAAGGATCAATATCCATAGTAAAATCACAAATTATGTGTAATGACTCTATGTATCCAAGTACTTTATGTCATTAATGCTCGGATCCGCATTGTACAAAACTTTGTTGACCGACCATCGGCTTCCGCCTCCTTGGCCAGTAGCAGAGGAGTGTTTGTCCTACTTTATAAAGCCTTTATGAGGGCAAAGATTTATGACAAACAAGGCAATCTGGCCACACAGTTTTATAAACAAAGGTACGCAAAGAGATATGTTATATTACTGTTTAACAGAAGAAATGTATTCCAAAGAAAATAGTCCCGCTATCGGTTCCTTTCTTTGGGTTGTCATACTAAGCATGATCATGAAACCTCAGCACGAATGTAAGAGCAAAATATTGAGGATTTAGTTTGGGAGGCCAGTTAATAGCCCCCGATAGTGTTCGGTGACAGTCGAGGTCAAGCCATAAACACTTCGGCCAATGTTATGAATGGCCCGTCATAGTCATCGGATCGCTGACCAGTTTACGCTTATTGTGACAGTCAGTTTTCGGCTTTCTCCACTAAGGTGCTTAACCATGTGAGCTGGAAGCACAATCGCAGTGGTTCTCCCTTTGCACGCCTAGCCAAACAAAACAGAACGTAGGAAGCAAGTGCAGGAGCCGGGCAACCCAACTATTGACCGAAGACACAATTCGAAACCGATGCATATATAGCAATATCTGAGAATGTTTTTGCCGAATCCCTAAAGTTGTCCGGCGTTGCACTGCGAGACTAATGCTGGAAAAGCACAAATAGTTTAAAAGTGCCAAAAAGCTTGGAAAACCAAGAAACGTCAGTAAGAACATAACGTTCGAACAAGATCAAGCGTTCGGTGCCAATCCGAAAATTGGTCTTAGAAAAAGGAAGTGCTTCTGTCGTCCTTTAACATGACACATCCTATCTCAAGACTTCGAGCGGGTCAGCCTACGGCTTCAACCTGCTATCCCGAGGGCGGAGTACTTCTCATTAGGCCAGTTTAGCAAACTAAACTCTAGCGGCTTTGAGAGAGAAATTAGGCTCCCCGGCTAGTGACCGCACACTCGCGTCGAAAAAAGGAGTGATAGATAATAATAATAGCACTTTGCAACGACTGAGAAGAAGAACACTTATTATAAAACGGCTCAAATAAACTTAAGAGCCCCAAAGTGACTTGGGTAGAAGAATGATTGCATGTACCGAAGTACTTCTATCATATCTATGTTCACCCGAACTTTAAACACGTCTTAACCGACCGTCGGCTTCTCCCTCTTCGGTTAAGGACCGAAAAGTGTTATGTACTCCATCGGTCGAGAATATCGACGGTGTTTCCAATAACCAGGCAATCAGGCCATAAGGCTCTAACAGACAAAGCGCGCTCAGGGAACTTATGCTATATTACTGCGAAGAGTAAGAAGCATCTTCGAAGAAAATAGTACCCCCACCGATACCTTTCTTCAGTGCTCATTGTTATTATGAGACTTGTGCAATAGATTTTTTGTACTCATGAGTTCCGTTGTGTGCCGACCATCATTGAATAACTATAAGAGCGCTAGCTTTCGGCTTCACCCAGTCTGAGGTCCGGCTCGGGTGACCCGATCGTGACAATCGCAGAGGCGCTCCCTTTACTCCCTAGCCGAACAATCGGGAACGTAGGGGTAAACACATGAGCGAGGCAACCCAGCTTGCAAATCACTTAAGTCAATGTGGTGCATATTGTGGCGTAATACACGAACAAGGAACGAAGCCGTACAAGTATAACCATATGCAACAGGAAAAGCTTCATAAAGGAAGCCCCCAAGTAAACGGGGTATTTGAATTTATGCGTCACAAACAAAGTTTGAACAAGGAAATTTTTTAGAAGCAACCTTTTTCCAAAAAAGTATAATGCTTGGTCGAACCGAACGCAAGATAGAAATTAAACCTTTGATCATGAAAGCGACTTAGCTAGTTAATGTGTTCGGTATTGATGATGCGGTCCGAGCTTGATGCGGTCCGAGCTTGATGCGGGGCAAGGTTCCATCCCTCAAGCCGGTCCCGAGGTGGCGGAGCGGAGAGCTTGACACGCCGAAGTGGTGACATAGCATGATCAATGCAGACCGGCAGAGTGACGCCGAAGTCCCCGGATCATTTTCCTGTGCACAAAAAATAGTGCAAACCGGAGATAATAGTAATAATGATAATTAAAAAAATTGTTGCATAATAAATAATTTATGCAAAGTGAGTAATAAAAGAAATATGGCCTGGCGCCGAAGTCAATGTCGATGCAAGGCATCGGCGTGATGTAGTAGAGGCGTGGCAAAGCCTGAATTCATAGGTCGGTCCAAGCTCCGGATGCGGCGTTCGCCGGACTATGTACGGAAACTGATCGAACCACCACGCGACCTCGTTAATGCGGCCACCATTTGATAGACCTGTGTACATATGACGGACGAACCAGAGTAATAATTCCTTGGGAAAAAATGAACCCAAACAAGCAAAAACTATTGGGGTTAATAGCACCTGGTTTATTTATTGTAGCCATCTGAAGGAAGGTGATTACCAAAATTGGGACTCGATCCGCACACCCATTGCCTGATGGGCGATAAAACGACGACATGGCAATGCTGGCGAAGGTTGGCTCGCCGAGGCAAAGCCCTCGGCCCAGCTAACGTGACGGAGCTGGTCGGCTAGTGACGCCAAAGTCTCCGGAGTAGGTTCGTGAAGACATGGCGAAGCCCCCGGTCCAGCCGAGATGTCGAAGCCTCGATGTCAGCCGATGAGTCGAAGTAGGTCGGCGTGATGGACACCAGCTTGAAGAAGCAATAGTGCGGCCCTGTCAATGCAGGTCGTAGCATGGTTGATGTCGGCTTGATGAAGCGACCGTGCGACGATGCCAGTATGCCCGCTCCGTGTAATCCGTGGGGCGGCGATGTTGGTGATGATTTATCCTTCGCGATGCCAGACTCTTGTTCGGCTTGCCGAGATGATGATCCGAAGAAGTTGAGCTCGGCTCAACAAAGTGACGCCGTGTCTAGCGCAGGTCGGTAGCCGTGGAGTAATATTGCCGGACTCATACAAAACTTCCTTCAAAAGGGGTGTCTGAAATCCCGTTCATAAAAAAGATGAACTCGGGTCGGATTCGTTTTCGCGCAGAAAACAGATCCGAAAAGTGATGCACTAATCGGAAGGTTCTTGGAGTTTGGACGGTCGGATCGAGCCGAAATTTTGAGAGGTGGTAGATATAGGAATTCCGCAGCCGATCAACGGTTGGATCTTCCAAAGGACATCCGAGCTAGAAGCTGGACACCACGCCCTAAACTCATCCAAGTTCCTGTCTAGATTTGACAGGGCTCTGGTATATCGTGGGTTGCCAGAGATTCCTCCAACGGAACTCGACGAAATTTTCCAGGGTTGTTGTAGACTCAATTCCGCACAATTCCACCAAAGCGATCGTCAAAGCGATACTCAAGGAGGTGGTGGTGGCACATACGAGTTCGCTGTCCAGAAAAACAGCACGGTCGCTTGAGGGCAATGTTGACGTTGAGCCCCCGAGCTCCATAGATGATTGCTCCATGATCTTGAT
This sequence comes from Triticum dicoccoides, assembly GCF_002162155.2. NCBI lineage: Eukaryota > Viridiplantae > Streptophyta > Magnoliopsida > Poales > Poaceae > Triticum > Triticum dicoccoides. The sequence continues at coordinate 696,883,907 of NC_041392.1, read as the reverse complement.
AGAGATCGGAGTTGATGTTTGATGAAGGCCCTCGTCCGGACATGGTGATCCGAACACGGGGCGCAATTCTTGGTCGAACCAAGGCGACCAGTCGAGCTGGTGACGAAGATGCCGAAGTCGCAGTTGATCTGTAGGCGAGCCATCGATCCTTTTGTCGATCACACAGCGGAACTCTCAATGAAAGCACCAATGCTGATGTCAAAACCGGCGGATCTCGGGTAGTGGGTCCCGATCTATGTATCTAGGACGGATGGTAACAGGAGGCAGGGAACACGATGTTTTACCCAGGTTCGGGCCCTCTTGATGGAGGTAAAACCCTACGTCCTTCTTGATTAATATTGATGATATGGGTAGTACAAGAGTAGATCTACCACGAGATCAAGGAGGCTAAACCCTAGAAGCTAGCCTATGGTATGATTGTTGTATATGGAGTTGTGTATCTATCGACTAGCCTGGCCTCGGTTTATATAATGCACCGGAGGCCTAGGATAACAAGAGTCCTAGTCGAATACGCCGGTGGGGAGAAGTCCTTGTCTTGATCGCCAAGTCTTGTGGAATCTTCCTTGTATGCGGTAGCCGTCCAAACTGGCCCATGAGTATACGGCTACAGGGGTCCTCGGCCCAATCTAATAGATCGGGAGACGACGTGGTGAGTACCCCCTAGTCCAGGACACCGTCAGGAACACTTCCTTGAAATTATTATGAGGGATCATCTTATTTACTACCGTCGTTCTAAGTAATCAAGATGCGAAAACATGATAAACATCACATGCAATCAAATAATAGTGACATGATATGGCCAGTATCATATAGCTTCCTTTGATCTCCATCTTGGGGCTCCATGATCATCTTGTCACCGGCATGACACCATGATCTCCACCATCATGATCTCCATCATCTTGTCTCAATGAAGTTGCTCGCCAACTATTACTTCTACTACTATGGCTAACACGTTTAGCAATAAAGTAAAGTAATTTACATGGCATTTCTCAATGACACACAGGTCATACAAAAATAAAGACAGCTCCTATGGCTCCTGCCGGTTGTCATACTCATCGACATGCAAGTCGTGATTCCTATTACAAGAACATGATCTCATACATCACATATATATCATTGATCATTCATCACAACTTTGGCCATATCACATCACAAAACACTTGCTGCAAAAACAAGTTAGACGTCCTCTAATTGTTGTTGCAAGTTTTTACGTGGCTGCAATAGGGTTCTAGCAAGAACGTTTTCTTACCTACGCCAAAACCACAATGTGAATTGCCAATTTCTATTTACCCTTTATAAGTACCCTGTTCATCGAATCCGATCCGACTAAAGTGGGAGAGACAGACACCCGCCAGCCACCTTATGCAACTAGTGCATGTCAGTCGGTGGAACCAGTCTCACGTAAGCGTACGTGTAAGGTTGGTCCGAGCCGCTTCATCCCACGATGCTGCCGAATCAAGATAAGACTAGTAACGACAAGCAAATTGGGAATATCGACGCCCACAACTACTTTGTGTTCTACTCGTGCATAGTAACTACGCATAGACCTAGCTCATGATGCCACTGTTGGGGAACGTTGCAGAAAACAAAAAAAATTCCGACGTTTCACCAAGATCAATCTATGGAGTCAACTAGCAACGAGAGGAGAGTGCATCTACATAACCTTGTAGATCGCGTGCGGAAGCATTCAAGAGAACGGAGATGATGGAGTCGTACTCGCCGAGATCCAAATCACCAATGACCAACCGCCGAACGGACGGCACCTCCGCGTTCAACACACGTACGGTTGGGAAGACGTCTCCTCCTTCTTGATCCAGCAAGGGGGAGGAGAGGTTGATGAAGATCCAGCATCACGACAGCGTGGTGGTGGATGCAGCAGTGATCGCAGCAGGGCTTCGCCGAGTTTCTGCGAGAGGGAGAGGTGTAGCAGGGGAGAGGGAGGCGCCAAGGCTTGACGTGCGGCTGCCCTCCCTCCCCCCTTTATATAGGCCCCCTAGGGGGGTGCGCCAGCCCTAGGAGATGGGATCTCCTAGGGGGGCGGCGGCCAAGGGGGTGGAGTAGCCCCCAAGGCAAGTGGAGGCACCCCCTCCCCTAGGGTTCCCAACCCTAGGCGCATGGGGGCCCAAGGGGGGGGGGGCGCAGCAGCCCATTATGGGCTGGTTCCCCTCCCCACTTCAGCCCATGGGGCCCTTCGGGATGGGTGGCTCCACCTGGTGGACCTCCGGGACCCATCCGGTGGTCCCGGTACAATACTGGTGACCCCGAAACTTTCCCGATGGCCAAAACTACACTTCCTATATATAATTCTTCACCTCCGGACAATTCCGGAACTCCTCGTGACGTCCAAGATCTCATCAGGGACTCCGAACAACTTTCGGATTACTGCATACTCATGTCCATACAACTCTAGCATCACCGAACCTTAAGTGTGTAGACCCTACGGGTTCGGGAGACAAGCAGACATGACCGAGACGACTCTCTGGTCAATAACCAACAGCGGGATTTGGATACCCATGTTGGCTCCCACATGCTCCTCGATGATCTCATCGGATGAACCACGATGTCGAGGACCTAATCAATCCCATACTCAATTCCCTTTGTCAATCGGTACGTTACTTGCCCGAGACTCGATCGTCGGTATCCCAATACCTTGTTCAGTCTCGTTACCGGCAAGTCACTTTACTCATACCGTAATGCATGATCTCGTGATCAACCACTAAATCACATTGAGCTCATTATGATGATGCATTACCGAGTGGGCCCAGAGATACCTCTCCGTCATACGGAGTGACAAATCCCAGTCTTGATTCGTGCCAACCCAACAGACACTTTCGGAGATACCTGTAATGTACCTTTATAGTCACCCAGTTACGTTGTGACGTTTGGCACACCCAAGGCACTCCTACGGTATCCGGGAGTTGCACAATCTCATGGTCTAAGGAAATGATACTTGACATCCAGAAAAGCTACAGCAAACGAACTACATGATCTTTGTGCTATGCTTAGGTTTGGGTCTTGTCCATTACATCATTCTCCTAATGATGTGATCCCGTTATCAATGACATCCCCATGTCCATAGCCAGGAAACCATGACTATCTGTTGATCAACGAGCTAGTCAACTAGAGGCTCACTAGGGACACATTGTGGTCTATGTATTCACATATGTATTACGATTTCCGGATAATACAATTATAGCATGAATAATAGACAATTATCATGAACAAGGAAATATAATAATCATTTTATTATTGCCTCTAGGGCATATTTCCAACATTCTCCATCTACGGCACCCCGTCCAAATTGAGCTCCCGGGTTGCGGCCCCACTCGAATCAATGTAGCCCTCGAAGTGAATCCTCTCAACATAATCATCCATCCACTCGAAATGTGTTTTCAGAATCTGAAAACAACCACATGAACCCTAAATTCCAAATCAGAGCAAACGACAGTGAAAGAACGGGCTAAGAACTGACATCTAACCTTGCCATCCCTTCCGGCCATTGTTTTGCTCAAGCACTTCACAAATTCCCGCCCAAGATTTCCATTCTTATTAGTCCTATTGAACCACCGTTTGAGAGGCTCTGGGTGTGGGCAGACAGTGCACCATGTGAGTGGCACTGTACCATACTGACGCCATTTTGAGTGCTTGGTGGAGGAGGTGGACATCTGCACTAGGTCGCCGGAGAAGAGGAAGAATGGGGAAAGGGGAAGCAATGGGCGGTGGCGGGAGAACGGGCACGGGCGATCGTCTCTTCTAGCTGCACAGAGGTGGGTCCCGCGCTTACTGGACAATTGGTGGGTCCCGCGCTTACGTGGATAAGTTGTGGGTCTAGCCCATAACAGCTAATGAGGGCATCAGTTCAGCTTAAGGGCCATGTCGTCTCTTGGCTATTTACTCGCTCAAAAATGTCAACCCAAAGCCATTTCGGTCAACAACGTCACACTCCGACCAATTCCCACGAAAGATGTCGCACATGAGCTATTGACCGGACGAAAAACTACCACTTCATATATTTTTTCTGAAAACTACCACTCTACGTCAATTTTTTTGCAAAAAGATTACCAAGTCTGACAATTGCCCGATTAAACCCGATTATGATAGGCTGGGCCAACATGTCAGGACTAAAAAAGTCAATACCGTTAACTTTGACTGTCAACATGTGGGGCCTATATGTAAGTTCTATGGACGACAGCTAAGCGTCATAGATGACTTAGCCTGCGGGGACGTCAGCGGCGTGCCCGACCACAATGACTCCCTCAAGGAGAACACCAAATCGAAGCTCTATTATTAAGCCGAGGGACAAACATTTTCGTGCTTCTAAATTAACAATTTGAACCAAATCTAAACTCAATATCTACTTGTTATTCTGTGCCAACAAATGAGCAATTGATCATAGTTAAACTCTTGAATACCACAAGAAAATTCAACTTCATTTTATACCGGTTGCAACTAACGGGTTCTTTTGCGAGTCATGTATAGTTGGCAAGTAGCTTGATTGATTGGCCATCTCATCCCTTGAACCGTGCATCAGCTGGAAGACAAATACGGCAAGAAAATAAACAATTCCGGCAAAACTTATTCAGCGTTACTTTTGCAGAAAACATATATGTACTTTAATATGGCGAACAGATAGTTGTAATTTGGTCACGGTATCAATCAAGGAAAAGCTGGACTTCTTGACTCAATTCCTTACACCATCCTGTGGATGGAGATAGGAACTAGTACAACATTGGATCCATTCATCGAAACCAAAACACAGCGTGATCAATCCTTTATTGCCCTCTCTCTAAACATGTCATGAAATTTTTGATTGCTGCCGCTTGTCGCCAGAGGATGGAGGGAACTCCACCTGCGAGCAGACCTTCATGCACTCGTCCTCGTCGAGCCAACACGGACTGTCAGGGGTCGCCAAACAGCAGAAGCATTTGTCGTCTTTGCCGTCATGACATATACTCAGCTTGCACTCTTTGGGCAGTACATTGTAGTATGCACCATCTAGATGGCGGCTGCCTGCATAAGATGGAATGGATCCGAGAAGATGCTTATTAGCATCGCATATGCTGCGTGAGATGGATAATCCTTTGATCGATGGATCACTCGCGTATGAATGAACTTACAGTGTGCAGAGAACGCATGACATACAAGGAGCACGAGGACTAAGATAAAGGCCGCCTTGCCTCTCATCTGGCTGCCGGATCTGCAGCACATCATGTTCGAATGTTGATTGTGTGGTACGTAGATCTACGAATATATACTGCTCATGTGGTTGAGTCCAGCCTTGCGCTATATATAGCACATCATGCATCTATCCAATGAATGCTAGTTTTCTTTGGCAGTAATATTATTTCCTTGTTATGGGCTTATGGCTTGCCACATAAAGAGATCCAACATTGAAAAGATGCTAGTTCTTATTTTGGTCGGCAATTCACATGCACTGGGAATGAAGAATAGGTTCTTTGTTTTTGGTAATAAAATATGGATATTTATTGTCTCATTTATATATACTATTTTAAAAATAGTGAACTGCCATAACCATCACATCTGAGGCGCAGATGATACACATTTGATTGCCTTCCATCTACATAAGCTTTGTCAGATTGTCTTTGGTAGAATAGCCCATATTGCAGCAGATTTACAAATCAAATATTTTTTTTTTCATAGAAGGATCTTCAGTTTATTTTATTCTTTTAATTAATTCTTAGTCGACCGAGAATAAGTTAAGTCTAAGTCTGATGCGAGAGGTGTCGAATCTACTTGCATCATGATTCATGCTCCTGGCCACTGAGCCACTAATATGTCATAGTTTCCTAGAAAAATTCGTCGTAGCCTCATAGTTGCGTTGCACAAGGCGAAGCAAGTGCCATTCGACGCAGACCAAACCGCAAGGCGAGATCTGTTGTTGTGGCCCGTTCTTTCATGACACTCATTTTTCAGAGTCGGGTAGCAACAGTCTCTTGTCACACACGAGATATATGCGAAGTAGAGGGTTCGAACCTTGTTGTGTGTGTGTGTCCTTAGATTGCACTATATATTGTTTTTGGGCTTTTTTTTTCTTTTTGTGATTTTTTCTTTGTCCTTTATAGAGGGGAATTGTTTTGCCCGTTGTGCAACTAAGGCGGAGCAACTAAGCAGATGTTGAGTAAATAGGCAATTTTTCGATTAAATTAATCCACGAGTAAGTCACTAGCATGGCATTGACACAAATAAACGCATACTGATATTCAGTCAAGCTAGCACATACTACGCTAATTGCAGAAAGATCTACGTATAACGCTAGTATGGCTAAAACAGAAAACAGTAGGAGCGGGATAAACGAGTTATACGCTCCAGTAGGCCATGCAGAGGCCGCGGATTTGGTGGCAGCAGCGGTGTCCTCGGCGGCCTTCTTGTCTGCTTCAGGTTTTTCGGCGGCGGCACGTTCGGCGTCGGTGGACATGGTGATGATGAAGGCGACGCAGACGTAGAGGAAGTAGACGATCGGAAGGGAGCAGTCGCGTAATCGCTGCCCAAAAACCTATTCGCCCCTCACCCTGTACAGGAACCAGAAGGGCGTGGGCGTGGTTTCGGAGACCTGCTCGACCGTGTACGCGGCGGACGGGATGGAGTCACCGGCGGCAGCAGCAGCAAGGGAACGACGGTGGAGCGGATGTGATCTGCTCGTGGAGTCCGTGATAGCCCACGATCTGACGTCTCAGATCGTGGCCCAGCTGTCCGAGAACTCTCCATTAGTGACTGACAAAAATAAGCGCGCAGGTGTGAGCTCGGTTCGGCTCAATCCCGCAACCCGCGGCGCGGCGGACGGCGGAGGAGGAGTGCGCGAGGGCCTCTTTTCTTCTCATGCTCCAATAGCATGTAGAAGAGAAACCCTTATAAGGAGGTCCAACTCCTCTTCCACTTCCGGGGTGGGACTAAACTTCCCACTACACCTAGTGCCATATAACCCACATGGGCCCTTAGAGATTTTTTTAGTAATTGCTATATGGGCCTGGAGCCCATCTCAAATTTCAGCAATCCCCCACCAGATCTCGAGGGCCCATTGTGTCCTCTGTTCCAATTACTCTTTCGATATACCAGTGTTTCAGTGAAGACCTGTTAAGGTTGAGCTTCACCTAGAGCAAGTAGCTACACTCCTTCACAACTAAACAATGGACTATGCCTTGAATTGTCAGTTTGGCATAAAGAAGTTTCACCACATGTCTTACTAGTACTAGGTTGCCGAAGGCTGACCCCTCGGGTGGAGCATATAAGTCACACTCCTGGCCTATTCATGAGCTTACTAGAGATCACCTCAATCTCATAGACTGTGACCAGCAGTCAGGCTCATATAGGTGTGTTCCTCCAAAGATCGCTTTGTAGGATAGCATCTTGCTTATATAAGCTTCAGAACACATTAAGATAGTAGTCATCCTACCATACAGTATCAAGAGTATTGCATCTCCAACGGAGTGGGTTAGTATAGTTACTCTCCTCAGTTCACCACTGGCTTGTTTTCCCAGGTCCTAATTCACGGGATCTCCGATCACATAGGTTGGGTTACTACCATGGCAACTCATGTGGGTCTCATACCCATCTCCCTCGATGCATTATCTATCACAACACGTGATAGCCCTTTCGTAAAGGGGTCTGCCAGATTCTTAGCCGTATGGACATAATCCAACACTATCACTCCGGAGTTTCTTAATTTTTTGACAGCCTTTAATCTCATTCTTATGTGTTTGTTGGACTTCATGTTGTCCTTTGAACTTTTCACCTTGGTGATGACAGTCTGATTATCGTAGTTCATAAGGATAGACGAAACCGGTTTATCAACCAATGGCAAGTCCATCAAAAGATCTCGAAGCCATCCTGCTTCGACACCAGATGTGTCTAATGCTGTTAATTCTGCTTCCATTGTCGATCTCGTTAAGATTGTTTGCTTGCAAGACTTCCAGGAAACAGCGCCACCTCCAAGAGTAAACATATACCCAGTTGTGGCCTTCATCTCATCAGCATCAGAGATCCAATTTGCATCACTATACCCTTCAAGTACCGACGCGTATCCGGTATAGTGAAGTCCATAGTTCATAGTACCTTTCAGATAGCGCATAACTCTTTCAACAGCATGCCAATGTACATCACCCGGTTTGCAAACAAACCGGCTCAGTTTGCTCACAGCAAACGCGATCTCAGGCCTCGTTGCACTCGCTAGGTACATCAGTGAACCAATGACTTGAGAGTGTCTCAATTGGTCTATAGTTGTGCCTTTGGACTTTTTAATCAACACGCTAGGATCATATGGTGTTTGAGATGGTGTGCAGTCTGAATATCCAAAACGACTCAACACCTTCTCAACATAGTGGGATTGCAGAAGTGTAATCCCACCCTCATTATCTCTCAGTAGCTTGATGTTTAAGATAACATCAGCCACACCAAGGTCTTTCATCTCAAAGTTCTGAGACAGAAACGACTTGACCTCCTCAATGACTTTGAGGTTGGTTCCGAATATCAGTATGTCATCAACATACAAGCACAGTATAACTCCTTCGCCCCCACCACGGCGATAGTATACACATTTGTCAGCCTCATTAACAACGAAGCCAACAGATGTCAGAGTTGTATTGAACTTATCATGCCATTGCTTAGGTGCTTGCTTCAGGCCATATAAAGATTTCAGCAACCTACACACCTTTCTTTCCTGATCATCTATCACAAAGCCATCTGGCTGTTGCATATAGATTTCCTCATTTAGCTCTCCATTCAGAAAAGCCGTCTTAACATGCATCTGGTGGACGAGAAGACCATGCGAGGCCGCCAACGAGAGTAATACTCTAATGGTGGTCAGTCTAGCCACAAGTGAATAAGTATCAAAGAAATCTTCCTCTTTTTTCTGGTCATAACCCTTGGCCACAAGCCTTGCCTTGTACTTTTCAATCGTACCATCGGGCCTAAGCTTCTTTTTGAACACCCACTTACATCCCAATGGTTTGCAACCATAGGGACGCTCAGTGATCTCCCATGTCCCGTTAGCCATGATGTAATCCATCTCGCTACGAACCGCGTCCTTCCAGTAGTCAGCTTCTGGAGAGGCATACGCTTCTGAAATAGAAGTAGGAGTATTATCCACGCGGTACACGAAGAAATCATCACCAAAGGTCTTTGCAGTCCTTTGTCTCTTGCCCCTACCAAGGGTTTCCTCGTCATCCTCCTCAGGATTTTCATCATGTGTTTGTTCATAATATTCCATAGGGATGGCGGGTTCAGGAGTCTCCTCAGATTCCTGTCTAGAAGTGCTTTGCATGTCTCTCATAGGAAAATTATCCTCGAAGAATGTAGCATCCTTAGACTCCATATTTGTACCGACCTTCTGGTCAGGTACCTCAGATTTCACTACTAGAAATCTATAGCCAACGCTGTTCTTAGCATAGCCCAAATTAACGCAGTCCACAGTCTTTGGTCCAAGCTTACGCTTTTTAGCGATCGGTGTCGTGGGAACGATTCCGACAATAATAAGGTATAGGGTAACGGAGCATGATCTATCGAGATGCATATGGGTGACACGGTGGTTTTATCGAGTTCGGGCCTCTCACGGTGGAGATAACAACCCTACGTCTCGTGCTCCGGAGAGGCTTTGTTTTATCTGAGTATATATCCGGAGATTACAATGTGTGTGTGAGAGAGAGGAACGGATCCCCATGCCTGAGCTAAGTCCTGAGACTAATGGTGAAAAGAGAGAGCGGTCGAAGAAGAGAGACCCCTAAGTCTAGTGGCGGGGGGTGGCTTATATAGAGTGCGCCACCCCCACACCTCCTATGTTACAAAGTGGGGTATGAATGCCATAATGCCAGCCTGCTATTAAGCCCTCACTATTAGAAAGATGCCGACTGCCTTGCTGCCTGCTGGTCTTCGTATATCCGAGTGAGTCGTACGGTCGAGTGGTGAACCGTCATCCGAGTGGATGGTATGTTGCTTGGTCGAGTGGATAGTATGCTGCTTGTCCGAGTGGATAGTGTGTCTGTATGAAATTGACCTGGACCCACATGTTGTGTGGACCCCATGCTTCATGATATTTCGACCCTTCGTGGGCCTACCTGTTATGTATATCCCCAACATTAGCCCCCGAATCGATTGCGATTTTGCAGAACGAGTTGGTGTAAGACACAGTTTGGTCCGAGTGATTACAGAAATACTCGGTACATGTCGCCGCGCTTTCAGACAACCAAGGTTTGAACAAAATCTCAATGGATTCCGGCACCATGCTTCCCGACTAATCGAGGTAAGTGTCTGTGAGGAGCAACTTGGTGACATTCGTTCATCTCTCGGGAGAGGTTTAACTCGTGATCTGAGTATGGGCGTGTCATTAAATCCGTGCAACCAGATTGACACATGGACTGCTCTTTTAGAGAGATGCCATTCTTATCCCGGAGGAACGCCAATACGAGTCGGTTTCAGATCCACACTTGTGAGTTTCACACTTTGAGTCCTAGAAGAAGGCTCAAAACAGGTCCATGGAGGAGCGTTAAACTCGCCTTATAGAATATTTTTTGGAGTGATTTGGAGCTGGGCCTACATCGAGTAACTGATTACTCGGAATTTCTTCACGCCTGGAACGTGTCTTTTTTGTTGTTTGGCCATCACTCGGGTTGGGCGGACCGTTCCGAGTGGATACCATTCCAGTGGGGGCACGCTGAGTGCACCCACTGGGTGTAGTCCCCGAGACTGCCGTCGACTGCGGGCAGTCGGCGGGAGTCTTAGAGCCTGTCTTTTTGTTGTTGTTCATCACTAGGACTGGTCAGGCCGTACCGAGTGGAGATTACTCCAGTGGGGGCACGCTGAGTGCACCCACTGGGTGTAGTTCCCGAGACCGCCGTCGACTGCGGGCAGTCGGCGGGGGTATGAGAGAACTAAAACTCTTCTTAGCTGGTACTGATCGAACTTGTTCTTCTCTGACTCGGAGGTCGAGTAATACTGGAGATGGGTTTGCATCGAGCAAAATGTTTCTTTCTGAGTTCTCTTCCAGTGGGGGCACGCTGAGTGCACCCACTGGGTGTAGTCCCCGAGCCTCTGTCGGACTAGATGAGTCTGGCAGAGGGTTTAAGTCTCTCGGTAAACCTCCAGGCAGTTGGCACAACAAATATCTTTGTCTGGAATTGAATCAATCGGATGGATGCGTAACGAGGTGGTTGTACGAACGATGTTCGACGAGTAAGGTAGCATGTACGATTCAGTGATGGTGCTTCATTTTTACCCTTTTGCATGAAAGGGGTATTTATCCAAGTGGACGTGCTTCACTTATAGATCTTCGGCGAACCGAGCATGTATGGTCAGAAGAATATTCCTGATGTGATCAACAGGTTGACCAAATGGGCGTAACCTCTGAGGGTGACATGGCCAACTGCCGTGCGTAGCCCCCGAGTGATGCTCTAAGGAGGTAAACTTGCTACAGAGTGGGATATGAGGTTTGACCATATGAGTAACTTAGCTGTTCCCGTGTTGGGGGTGTAGAGGTAAAGACATGTCCAACTGATGGTGACGCGCGAGGTGGTTAAGGGGCGATGATGTGTACAACCGAGTGACGACGCGCGGGGCGGTCGAGTGGTGAAGACATGCACAACCGAGTGGCAACACGCGGGGCGGCCGAGTGGCGAAGGCATGTACAACCGAGAGACGACGCGTGGAGCGGCCAAGTGGTGAAGACGTGCACAACCGAGTGGCGATGTGCGGGACGGCCGAGTGAAGATACACGAGGTGGCCGAGT
>NC_041392.1:696870350-696871927 GCF_002162155.2 Triticum dicoccoides | reverse complement strand
CGCGGGGCGGCCGAGTGGCGAAGGCATGTACAACCGAGAGACGACGCGTGGAGCGGCCAAGTGGTGAAGACGTGCACAACCGAGTGGCAATGTGCGGGACGGCCGAGTGAAGATACACGAGGTGGCCGAGTGAAGGATTACGTGTCCAGCCAACGGGTGACACGCGGGGCGGCTGTGTGGTGAAGGCATGCACAACCGAGAGGCGACGCGCGTAGCGACCAAGCAGTGAAGGCGTGCACAACCGTGTGGCGACGTGCGGGATGGCGAGTGAAGATACGTGAGGTGGCTGAGTGAAGGACTACGTGTCCAGCCAAGTGGATGAAATTGTCTTCGAAGGATTTAGCCAGATGCTTTCGAAGTTAATGTAGCGACGAGGTTGATGTAGTGTGGTTGCAACGCAACAAGACCGGCGTGACAACTGAGTCTGAGTAGGAATGAAGATGGCGCGCAAAGCATTTGGGTGATTATAAAACTTGTCAAAGTGGTGGGTCGAATGCACTTGTTGAAGTGAAGGATCTAACTGGTGATGAAGCACTCGACCACTCAGGAGAGTGCCATTCCAAATGAGTTGCAGCCCCCGAGTGCGGCGAAGCTCCCGAGCGTACTACAGGCTTCAACAACGGACATGTCGGAATACGGGAAATATAGTGTTGAATGGACAATTTGCAATGCATCGAGTCGGACTCGGGTAAGGATGAGGAGAAATTTCCGAGTGCTCGGAAGAGGCAAACTCGCAAAAAGAGTGACATGTGAAGTTTAATTATAAAAGGGACTTATTTGTCTCATGCCTGACGAGGTCTATATTATCGATGAAGAGGATTTCATAGAGGGGTTGGTCGGACGTGTTTGAAGTCAACAGAGGGACAAGGTCAGTGTTGTGGTGCGCTAGGATCAGTATGGTGACCGAGTCCGAGCAGCGATGAAGTTGGCGCGTAAGGCTGTCGAGTGATCGCGTAACTTGTGTAAAAAATGGCACAAGTCAACAAAATAATTTCTTGAGGAAATTTGATGTGTGCTGAAATGATTTGTGTGAATAACACCCATAGACACCCGCTGGGAGTGCAAGGGGCTTGCTGGTTAACCAGCAAGAGTCTGAAAGACCGAAGGATCCGTTCGAACTTGTCGAAGCGGCGGATCCGACTGAACTCATTGGGATACTAGCTCAAATAAAACGGAAGTGTAGTATTTCGACTGAGTTGCAGCCCAGGAGGACCGATGCAAACTCGAAATGAAGAACGATACCTGGTGTTCGTAAATGATGTATGCGAAAAAATGGAAGTTGGACTTGGGAGTCACATAACCAGTACTAAGCAAGTATGTGAAAATAAGCAACCGAGCGTAGAGGTACACTTGGTGGCGTGGCCTCCGAGTGAACGTGATGTGTGAATTATGGAATACTCGGGAAGACGAAAATAACAGAATGTAAAGTGACTTAGCTGTCTGAAGGCGCGCGGGGCGGCCGAGTGGTGATGAGGTGACCAACCGAGTGGCGATGCACGGGACGGCCGAGTGGTGATGAGGTGACAAACCTTAGTGGCGACGCGCGGGGCGGCCGAGTGGTGATGAGGTGACCAACC
>NC_041392.1:696838318-696868991 GCF_002162155.2 Triticum dicoccoides | reverse complement strand
ACTCGGTAGGATTTTTTTAAACTTAGGCGAGTACTGGACTGTAGCTAAGCCCCCGAGTGGGAGGTTTGCTCTCCACTCGGTAGGATTTTTTTTTTGAAACTTAGGCGAGTACTGGACTGCAGCTAAGCCCCCGAGTGGGAGGGTTGCTCTCCACTCGGTAGGATTTTTTTTAAAACTTAGGCGAGACGGATTCGCAACTAAGTCACCCACTGGGGGATTGAGAGCATATAAAAAGAATAACAATCATTTATGAGATTGTAAAAACTGTGTCGCGGGGTTACCGAGTGGTGATGAGGTGACCAACCGATTGACGAGGCCCGGAGCGGTCGAGTGGTGATGAGGTGACCAACCGATTGACGAGGCCCGGAGCGGTCGAGTGGTGATGAGGTGACCAACCAATGCGAGGCGTCCGAGTGACGTAGATGCGTCCCGCAAAGTGGCGACGCGCGGAGCGTCCGGATGATGTAGACGTGTGCCGCGGAGTGACGATGCGCGGGGCATCCTGGTGAAGTAGAGGCGCGTGCTGCAGTGGCGACGAGCGAGGCGTCCGAGTGACGTAGACGCGTCCCGCAGAGTGGCGACGCGCGGATCGTCCGGATGATGTAGACGCGTGGCCCGGAGTGACGATGCGCGGGGCGTCCCGGTGAAGTAGAGGCGCGTCACCGTTCGAGAGCCGAGCCGTTCTTGGAACAAAGGTGATGCTGAACCTCACCGGCGACGCGCGGAGCGGTCTAGTGGTGATGAGGTGACCAACCGAGTGGCGACGCGCGGAGCGGCCCAGTGAAACAGAGTCGTCCCGTGGAGTGACGATGAGCGTGGCCTCCAAGTGAAGTAGAGGCGTCCCATGGAGTGGCGACGCGTCAGGGCGTTCGAGTGAAGTAGACGCGTCCTGCACGGAGTGGCGACGTACGGGGCGTCCGAGTCGGGGAAGTTGATGATGACGCGAGCAGCATTGTGACCGCGTGCAGGGCGGCCGAGTGCTGAGGACATGCCCAGTCGAGCGATGGCGCACGGGCGGCCGAGTGCTTGATCGGGTCGGGTCCGAGTGAGCTAGTGCCATCCGAGTGTCCATGCTGACTCCAGTTGCGTCGGGTTTGTATCCGCTGCCGAGGGTGCTGCTGCAGGGTAGCTGTTGCCCAGGGGAGCAGCCATCATGTGCGAGCACCGTGTTGGGCTCGTGTCTTCATCGAGAAGGCCGCCGTCGAGCAGTTGTTTGGAGAGAAGAGCCGCTGCGCACGGATGCCTAGTCAAGCGTGCCGAATGCAATTGTTTTCCGAGTAAACCTGGTGGGCGATGGACTTGACGCCTTGACGTGAACAAGACCGTCGACCGGTGCCAGAGAGCAGCTCGGGATGTTGATCTTACAGATATCGCGGTCTTCGATGGCGCACTCTGCGTGGTGCATCACGTCGTCGGACTTGGCAACGCTGGCAAGCATGATGAGCCTGACCGTGGCCGCTCCGCCGGACAGATGCGCCGCATGTGGAGGCATGGCCAGCTCCTTCCGAGTGAATCCTGGATGTTAATCGGAAATTAAGGTGACAAATTAATGATAATTATGTGCGCTTTTGAAGATTGGTAACAGCAAATGGTATTACTAGCATGCAATTATGGCTGCACCGGTCTGCACGCTTCGGTTTTGCATGCCACAAATTAAGCTCCCATTCAGCACCGGCTGCAGTTATGGCATGCATGCATCCGTTGCTGCGTTATGTGCGCAGTTAATGGCATGGGAGCCTAACCGTTCCAGTGAACATGCAACAAAGAGGATTGAGGAAAATACTATGCATGCATGGATGCTTCAGCGCTGGCCGGAGTTACGGCATGAATTGGCTGCCGTGTTATACACGCAGTTAATGGCACGGGTGCCGAACCGATCTAGTGAGCTTGCAGCCAAGCGGATCGAGAGAAAAAAAACTATGCATGCATGTATGCGTATGGATGAGTATTAATTAGAGGAGGAGAGAAAGGTTACGACCTGGTGCGGACGCCGGAGGAGAGCTCCGTTGCGGCGAAAACGGCGGGTCTGGTCAGGCACCGGCGAGGTGGCGACGAGGCCGACGAGCGGCTGGACGCAGCCCAGGCGCCGGAGACGCGGACCGACGCTGCCAAGGGCGAGATCGACGCGGGAACTGGTGGCCGCGTTTCACTGCTTGGGGGAGCCGGAGCTGTGCACCGGCCGGAGCGGCGTTTCGATGCCTGCGCAGCCGGGTCTTGTCCCCGAGGAGCTGGGTCGACCGCCGGTCGTCGTGCTTCCTCGCTCGAGGAACCAGGCCAAGCGTTAGCGGCTGTGTGGGTGTCAGCGCTCGGCAACGGCATTCGTAGATGAGGCCGAAGATGATGACGGGCGGACAACAGCGCTTCATCGTCCTAGAGCCGATCCATCAATTGGTATGAGCTCGTGTGCATACAAGAAGAACAAACAATTGTTAGATCAATTGCTGATTGTAAAGGAGACAAGATGAGATGAGCAACTCCCTGATTCTTTCGTATGATGAGGAGTTGTCCTCCTGTAGATGGTGTGATGGACGGGACTCCAATGTCAATTTGTAGTGATGATCGTTTGATCTCGGGAGATCATCCCAAGAAAGCTTGGGTTTACTGCCAAAATTAGTCTATTGCCGGCGATTGAAGAAAAAACCATCTGCATCATGGCTCGACAGACGCCATGCCCCGAGGTGGGTGCCAACTGTCGTGGGAACGATTCCGACAATAATAAGGTATAGGGTAACGGAGCATCATCTATCAAGATGCATATGGGTGACACAGTGGTTTTATCGAGTTCGGGCCTCTCACGGTGGAGATAACAACCCTACGTCTCGTGCTCCGGAGAGGCTTTGTTTTATCTGAGTATATATCGGGAGATTACAATGTGTGTGTGAGAGAGAGGAACGGATCCCCATGCCTGAGCTAAGTCCTGAGACTAATGGTGAAAAGAGAGAGCGGTCGAAGAAGAGAGACCCCTAAGTCTAGTGGCGGGGGGTGGCTTATATAGAGTGCGCCACCCCCACACCTCCTATGTTACAAAGTGGGGTATGAATGCCATAATGCCAGCCTGCTATTAAGCCCTCACTATTAGAAAGATGCCGACTGCCTTGTTGCCTGCTGGTCTTCGTATATCCGAGTGAGTCGTACGGTCGAGTGGTGAACCGTCATCCGAGTGGATGGTATGTTGCTTGGTCGAGTGGATAGTATGCTGCTTGTCCGAGTGGATAGTGTGTCTGTATGAAATTGACCTGGACCCACATGTTGTGTGGACCCCATGCTTCATGATATTTTGACCCTTCGTGGGCCTATCTGTTATGTATATCCCCAACAATCGGCACATTGACTTTCGCCAAACAGCCCCAAGTACGCAAGTACGAGAGTGTTGTCCTTCTCTTTGCCCATTTCCCATAGGGAGTGATCTCATTATCCTTTGTCGGAACTTTATTCAAGACATGACATGCCGTCAATATAGCTTCCCCCCACCATGCCTTGGATAAACCCGATGTATCTAACATGGCGTTAACCAAATCAGTTAGAGTAAGGTTTTTCTGCTCGGCAACCCTGTTTAACTGGGGTGAATAGGGATGCGTCCTCTCATGAATAATGCCGTGTTCCGCAAAGAAGGAATCAAACTCACTCGAGAAGTACTCTCCACCATGATCTGACCGGACTCGTTTAATTTTCTTTTCAAGTTGATTCTCAACTTCTGCCTTATAGATTTTAAATTAGTGTAGAGCCTCATCTTCAGTATTTAACAGATACACATAGCAATATCTAGTCAAATCATCTATCAATTTCATGACGTATTTCTTTCCACCTTTACTCAACACACCATTCATCTTACAAATATCAGAATGTTTGAGTTCTAATGGTGCCAAGTGTCTCTCTTCCGCAGCCTTGTGAGGCTTGCGAGGTTGCTTAGCTTGCACACATGAAAAGCACTTAGAACCTGTGGCTAAAGTAAAACTCGGGATTAAATCCAACTTGGCTAGCCACGTCATAACACCGAAACTAATGTGACAAAGACGTGAATGCCAAACTTCAGATTCATTAACATTCGAATGAATATGGTTCATGACTTTATTACAAAAATCTGCGAGGGAAAGGCGGAACATCCCTCCGCTCTCATAACCTTTTCCAACAAAGAGTCCGTATTTCGTAACAACTAATTTATTATACTCAAAAACCAACTTAAACCCTTCTCTACATAGAAGGGAGCCACTAACGAGGTTCTTCTTAATGGTGGGCACATGTTGCACGTTCTTCAGCTGCATGATCCTTCCCGAAGTAAACTTCAGATCGACTGTGCCAACACCATGAACAGAAGCACTCGCGCCATTCCCCATCAATACGGACCCGTGGCCTGTGACCTGGTAAGAAGTGAACAATGAAATGTCAGCACAGACATGCACACCTGCACCTGTGTCCACCCACCAATCGGTGGGCTGAAACACTGAAAAACAGTAAATAAATTACCGTACCCAGGTGCACCATTCTCACTGTTGTCCACAATCATGTTGACGGACTTGGAGTCCTAACCTGACTTCTTGTACTTGTTTGGGCACTTGTTGGCTCAATGTTCAACCGAACCACAAGTAAAGCATCCCTCATCCTTCTTGTTCTTCTTGAAGGTCTTCTTACCCTTCTTCTTAAAGTTGGTATTGTGTTGGACACCATTCTTTCCCTTGGGCTTGTGGGAGTTGAAGTTCTTCTGGTTCACCATGTTGGCGATAGAAGTCCCTTCGGCCCCTTTTCCGTGCGAGTCCTTTGCCCTTGAATTCTGCTCAACACTCAAATGGCCAATGACATCCTCCACAGAGAATTCATGCCTCTGATGTTTCAGAGTGGTGGCAAAGTTCCTCCAGGAATTAGGGAGTTTAGCGATTATGCAGCCCGCGACAAACTTGTCCAGTAACTCGCACTTAAGAAGTTGAAGCTCCTTAACAATGCATATTATCTCATGAGCCTGCTCCAATACAGGACGGTTTTCAACCATCTTGTAATCGTGGAACTGCTCTATAATATACATCTCGCTCCTGGCATCGGCTGCCCCGAACTTAGATTCGAGCGCCTCCCACAAGTCCTTGGCGACATGCACATGTAAATATGCGTCGACCAGTTTATCTCTGATCACGCTAAGAACTGCTCCGAGGAACACAACGGTGGCCTCCTTGAACGCCTGCTCCTGTTCAGGAGTAATCGTTCCCGTGGAGACACCGGTGACCCAGAACACGTTCATAGCCGTGAGCCATAAAGTGGTCTTAGTCTGCCAACACTTAAAATATGAACCGGTAAACTTATCCAGTTTCAGTGCAGCGGCAAAGCCACTTGTCGAAAAATTCCTACACATATTAGGTTTTTGGATTTGTTGAGTAAATAGGCAATTTCTCGATTATATTAATCCACGAGTAAATCACTAGCATGGCATTGACACAAATAAACACATACTGATATTCAGTCAAGCTAGCACATACTACGCTAATTGCAGAAAGATCTATGTATAACGCTAGCATGGCTAAAACAGAAAAACAGTAGGAGCGGGATAAACGAGTTATACGCTCCAGTAGGCCATGCAGAGGCCGCGGCTTTGGTGGCAGCAGTGGCGTCCTCGGCAGCCTTCTTGTCGGCTTCAGTTTTCTCGGCGGCGGCACGTTCGGCGTCGGTGGACATGGTGATGATGAAGGCGACGCAGACGTAGAGGAAGTAGACGATCGAAAGCGAGCAGTCGCGTAATCACTGCCCAAAAACCTATTCGCCCCTCACCCCGTACAGGAACCAGAAGGGCTTGGTTTCGGAAACCTGCTCTCCCGCCGACCGTGTACGCGGCGGACGGGATGGAGTCACCGGCGGCAGCAGCAACAAGGGAACGACGATGGGCGTGAGCGTGGAGCAGATGTGATCTTTTTGTGGCGGCCAGGGTTAGGAGACACCACACACTTATATAGGCGCAGCCGCGTGGAGAGACTTGGGCTCGACCCACGTCCGAGGCCGTGACAGCCCATGATCCGACGTCTTAGATCGTGGTCCAGCTGTCAGAGAACTCTCCGTTAGTGACTGACAAAAATAAGCGCGTAAGTGTGAGCTCGGCTCGGCTCAATCCCACGGCGCGGCGCGCGGCGGCAGAGGAGTGCGCGAGGGCCTCTTTTCTTCTCAAGATCCAATAGCATGTAGAAGAGAAACCCTTATAAGGAGGTCCAACTCCTCTTCCACTTCCGAGAGGGCCTAGAGCCCATCTCAAATTTCAGCAGCAGATGCCCCTAAAAAACTAAGCATATGTCAGCAAATTTCCGTCCCGGTAGGGGGTAACCCGAGGTGGGGAGGGGTAGTGGAGTCCATTTCGACAATTGGGGCGGCAGACGGAAGGTAGGATGGCTACTGGCGGTTAGCTTTAGCAGCGAGGAGAGCTTACCAAGAGAAAGAGGGGGGTCGGGAAGGAGGAGAGAGAAAGCATGGAGAGTGACCTCTCTTGGATTAAATTTGGACTAGTGGGGGTTAGTTTTGGGGGACAACTAAGTTTTCAAGGGAGTGAACGTAGGAAGGGTACCTAGGGCTAGTTCCCTATACATTTTTTGTTAGAGCATGGTTAATAATATAGCCAACAATCGGCTATAAGAAGTTGTCATGTCATCTAGAGCCAACCTAATAGCCGGCTTGCACAATATTAAGTTTTTAATTGGTACCACTTTACTAATAGTTGGTCCATCTTACAATCTCACAAAGTGTCTAAAGTCTCGTGCTATAGCCGACTCTTATTCTACAACCCGCTTTTCTTCTCCCTTCTCTTCTCCCTCCTCCAACTAAGTAAGATATAATATTTTTAGTGCTTATAGCTTGCTTATGTCACCTTATTGTACTTGCTCTTAGGGATTAAAGATTTTTAGGGGACCGCTAGAGGGGTTATTTGTGTTTGCTCTCCCTTTCCGTTGCCTGCTAGCTTTATCTGCAGGAAAATTAGAAGTTCGCAGTGCACCTAAACCATGGTCGTGGATGCAAAAATACCCAACAATGTTGGCCTAAAATATTTCCATCATAATTCCGGAGGGCTTGCAAACATTTTTTTGTTGGAACTAAGGACATGCATCCTTTTTTTGAGGGCGTGCATCCTTGGGGAAGAGAACTTGAAATATTTTGTGCGGCTTTGCAAAAATCAAATTGAAACTTTAGGCTTAAAATGGATCCACGGTCTAGTCTCACATCGGGAAACAAGTTATCATACATAATTACATCTTTGATATTTTTTTTTACATTGTTTACTTCTCTGATCTTGTTGGTACCAGCGCAACCAACTCTTTCACGTTCAAGGTTTTCCCTCTTCGTTTCCGTTGTGTAAGCCTTGCCCCTGATAGCCTCGTTTCTCGGTCAAGCCTGGCAACCAACTCCTTTAGTCTTGGAGTACTAGTTTTCTCGATGCCATAATGAAAGGGAGAAATCTCTACTCCTAAAGGGGAAATTGGTAGCTTCCCATTCATGATTTTTGTTGCGCCTCATCTCCGACCACCATCTATTTCAACTTGTTTATTTTTGCCTCACCTCCCATAACCATTTTCACTGGCTTCTTCTCCCTCTCATTAAAAAAAACAAATACCATTAAATGGGAGAACTTGTTTTGTGATTCCTTTCGGAGGTATTGATTCAATTAATTCACATAAATAATAAGTAACTAGAAATTCAGAAATCACGCCATATATGTGAAATCACTTTCCTAAAAGACAAGCATAATATGTTTCTTGATAACCTTATAAAACAAAATAATATATTTCTCAATAACAAGTCGCTAATCGTGTGCACATATTAAATGACAACCACAACTTTCCTAATACAACAAAAAATAACATTTCTTTTTTCTTATCTGATGGAGGAGTTCAATATCAGTGTACGCATATGTGCGCCTCTGCGGAGGGACGTCGTGGCCGGGCCTGATGCCGCCTCGATGATCGAGAATGCCAGGTCATGCAGCATGGCGGCGAGGATGGACACACTGACAGGCGGGTCGTCGGACCGCACATACATGTATTTGTGGACGCGGTCATGTTATATTTCTTCTCAATCATATACAGAGAGCCAGCTAGGCTACATTAAATCAAATATGTACATTTAAATGTCAAGATTTTCGCTAAGAAAATGTGTCCTACAATACTAGGTTGGCCTTGCATAAATGAATCCACAACAAATCTCTACTCCTAAAAGGTAGAGTTAGTAACTTCCCCTGCACGGTTTTTTTTTCCGCCTCAACTCTCACCACCATCTATTTTGTCTTGTTTATTTTCACCTTACTTCCCATCATCACCTTTCATTGGTTTTTTCTGCATCTCAAAAACCAAATCCCGTTAAAGGGAGATCTTGTTTCATTCTTGCTATGGTAGGTACTGATTCAATTAAATCACGTAAATAATAAGTAATTAAGAATTCAGAAATCACACCATATATGCATGTGAGATCACCTCCCAAAAAGACAGACATAATATTTTTTCTTGATAACCTTCAAAGCAAGATCATATATTTCTTAATAACAAATCGTTAGTCCCGTGCACATATTAAATGACAACACAATATTCCTAATACAACAAAAAATAATGCATCCCTTTTCTTATCTAATGGAGGAGTTCAAGATGGGCGTACACATTCGCGCCAATGCGGAGGGTCGCTATGCGCGACACCATGGAGGACGTCGTGGCTGGGCCTAACGCCAGGTCGATGCTCCAGAATGCCAGGGCGTGGAGCACAGTGTCGAGTGGCGGCAGGCGGGTTGTCTGACCGCACGTGGCCTTCGTGGACGCGGTCATTTCGTATTTCTTCTTAGTCATACAGAGAGCCGGATAGGTTACATTCTTAAATCAAGTGTGTCCATTTAAATGACAAGAAATTTCATAAGGAAATGTGTACTGCAATACTCGATAGGCCTTGTAGAAATGAATCCACAACAAAAGCGACTTTACCACAAGTCGCAGTTGAACAATATAAGACGCATGTCAAATGTGTAATTCTCTATTATCAAAGGGAATACTTACGTAATCATCGTTCATAGCAGTCGCAAATGCAAAAATAATTTGGAAATCGAGCAATGAATCAAACTAAATCAAACCATTAATGTAATTAATTAGGTCCATTTAAATACGATTTCCCCATACCGAATCAATTTGAAAACCTAGTCATTAATGCATTTAGAAGTAATGGTTTTTCCCAAATAGGCAGATAATTAATTTAATTGGTCGACAATTAATTTGGGCATGCAAGGAATACGGTAGGCAATGAATTATTTGTGTAATTAATTAATGAAGCAAACAATTAATTGTGTTAAATCATTTAGAAAGCGCTCGCGTGCATGGACGGTCAACAATCTCTCAGTGACATGGCTGAGCACCACTTGCCAACATATGCAATGGCCACCATGAGCTCGCGACATGGGCGACCAAGCATTCACCCAGATGGATGACGACCACGCTCTGCAAGATGTCCACACGCTAACGGTTGTCAAAACGTTCACGGGCGAAGAAATCATGACACTACATTGGTTCATGCTATAGTAGAATGGAAGAGTGCTTCAAGAATAAGAAGGAAAAATAAATTAAAGCGGCCAAATGGTCCATGGTGTTGGAGAAATAAAGAGTGTTCCAGAAAATAAAGCGAGAAAAGAAAGAAATTTTATTCGAGGAAATAAGTATGATCAAGAACTAAAGCTGGTGAGGAAGGAGGACTAAGAAGATGAGGCAGCGCAGACGTGGTGCTAGTTGGCGCCAACAACACTGGTTGGCGAAGAGGATAGGAGAAGAATGTGTAGCCGAGGAAGGCAGCACACTCATACATCATGATACAAAATTGCAGAATTCAATGGACATATAATGTCATTTCATCATGACATTGACATGCTGAAATGAAGGTGTTGCACACTCTAAATAGATGCCAGATATGAGAAATGGGATAAAAATATTGGCACGTGTTGCGACACAACTAGAAACCCTAGAAAAGATGACAATTTACTACATGCATTTGTAAAGTTGAATGGACCTTTGAATATGATCTCTATAGTTACTTATTGTTTTGTTTCAATAGTATGTGTTAGTTTAACCCACTCTATTAGTATATTGTAAATATGAAAAAAAAATCATTTGTGTTACAATGCATGGCGAAAGTGAGGTAGACGTCATCCGATTTTAAAGAAGTGGTCCAGCGAGAGATGTCTCGTTACGGCGAGAAAAGCCAGCAGCAAGGGGAAGGTTCGACAGAAAAATGGAAGGATGCATTGTACGGTGGGGTTTTTGTGTTGGGCCCAAACATGGCGAATAATCCGGGAAACCATATTTCTCCCCATGTATGGTCTGGATTTGGGGAGGCTATTGGGCGCCCATTTGATATCCGAACACACCTCACTGGTAGAAAAAGGGCATGTTGTCCCGGTTCGTAAGGGCCTTTTGTCCCGGTTCTGGAACCGGGACTAAAGGGTCGATACTAATGCCCTGTCCCTTTAGTCCCGGTTCAATCCAGAACCGGGACAGATGGGCCTCCACGTGGCCTGTGCGCGGAGCCCAGGCAGGAGACCCTTTGGTCCCGGTTGGTGGCACCAACCGGGACCAATAGGCATCCACGCGTCAGCATTTCTGTGGCTGGGGTTTTTGTTTTTTTTTTGAAGGGGGGGGGTTGGGGAGGGGTAATTTAGGTGTTTCATATATTGTGTTAGCTAGCTATAATTAATAGAGAGAAGTGTCCTCTCTTATGTTCGTGCTTGGTAGACGCTACGTACTATACATACATATAGAGAGGACTAGACACGCTAGCTAGCTAGTAAGCAAACGAAGGAAACAGAAGATCGTCATGAACATATATGCATACAGAAAGAAGTGATATCGACCACCTCTCCTTCTCCGAGAGATTGGTCGAACAACAAGTTCTCGTATATCTATCCGACACTACCGGCTACATATATACAATAATTATCTCTTAGAAATATAATCATACGGACTCAGGGTCCACATAGTATTCTCCGACTTCAGGGATCACGTGGTCAAGAAAGAATGCCGCCAATTCCTCTTGAATTGCTCGCATGCGAGCTGGTGCTAGGAGTTCATCCCGTTTTCGAAACATCTAATTTAAAGAAGGGGGTCAATACATATATATATATGAATGAATGAAACTCAACACAAATGATGGTAATAAAATAAAATTGTGAATGTTGTTATTTACGTACTTCATATTGTTCGTCAGTGTAGCCCCGCTCACAGGTCGTGTGGCGGATGGACTCGCAAACGTAGTATCCACAGAAATCATTCCCTTGTTCCTGCCACAACCACTTTACAATAAATAGAGGTCAATCAAACTGATAAGCAAGAATGCCAAATGGTATTGATGAAACTAGCGCTTGAATGACTAGTAGATGCGCGGAACATGCTACTATAGTACTTACTTTCGGGTGTCTAAATTGCAGCTCCTTCGGCATTCCCGGAGCTTTTCTGGTGAATTTTCTCCAAACCCTGCCGGACAAAGAAAACAATTACTTGATATATCAGGAAATGAACAAAATTGTTGATATGGTGAATAATGATCGATTTAACTTACTTCTCGAGTATTTGAGTCATGTCTGCATAGTCCTGTGGATCTTTTCGTCTTGAGTCTAAGACGGTTACTAGTCCCTACTCAAGCTTAATCTCTAGGAGAATATAGTGGAAAATGCACACGCATGAATAACTCATCAATTACATTACTATAACCTTGACTAATATATAAGGGAAACCGAATACGCACAAGACAGTAACACTCACTTGAAGTTGTAAGGAAAGAGTATTATATCTTTGTTTTCATTTATTACGAATGATCGTAGAAAGTTGGCCTCGGTAGCTGCGGCATGAAATTTAACCTCAGTTGCATCTATGAGATATGTGTTAATGAACCCAATATCACCGACTTGTCTTTTCTTCAAGTCGGCGATCTTCAATCTGCATAATATAGTGAGGATGATTATAAATACATGCAATGAAAGAGCTGAGCTATATAGAGAGACTTAATGACAGAAGTAGTATTACTTACAGATAGTAGCAGGTGACCGTTGTTTTATCGAGGCCCAATTGATTGAAAAACTGATAGAACTCCTCAAATGGAACAGGCAACAGTTCAATTCCAACGAGGTCATGCTCCTTTTTAACTTTCACATACAAAGTACTCCTCCCCCCAGAGTCTCTACAGATTTTCAAGTATAAATCATGCAATCTTCGCATCATTGTTGATAGAGATCTTTCATCTTTGACGAGAGGCTTCCCGTACTCGTATCTTTGTATCTGCACCTCCATGCGTTCATAATGTACATCGTCGGCAGGTAATCTGCAAAATTGCTATAACCGGGCACCATCCTCGGATCATTAGCGACATTGTGGCTAGGCACCTTGAGCGGGGGGCACGATTGCTTCGCTTGTTCGCCGAGCTGGGAAATTTGTTTCCCAGCTCGTCGTTCTTTTAGCCTTTGATCATTGGCAGTACTTCCCGACCGCTCCGCTTCGGCAAATTCCTTTCCAATAATGCGCTCATAGTTTCCTTTCGGCGGAGACTTGGGTGGTTTTGTCAGGGCAGCCAGAGTGCGCTTCGCTTTCACCGGATCTACCTTCTCCTCCAGAAGTGGATGTCTCTTTGCTTTCAACCCTTGAAACCAGTCATCCACTTTGGTTCGTGCGATCTCGGCGTTCTCCTCTGGGGTCCTCTCGTATGGTAACTTCTCTGGAGTCTTCAGAGAAGGACCGAATCTGTATGTCCTCCCGCCTCTGGCTGTACTGCTAGACGCCGGCTGAGCAGATGGAGCGGTTGTCTTCTTTACTTGCTTACGAGGCGGAGGAGAAGGACTACGATGCGCCGGAGCAGCCGGAGCGGCGGCAGGTCTCTTCCGCCCTTGCTGACGAGGCGGAGAAGGAGGAGGCTGGCTGCTCGGGCGCGTCGGCGCAGGCGGAGAAGGAGGCGGAGTGTCGCCACGCACTGGAGAAGGAGTCGGTCGAGTGCCCTGATCGTCACTCGCCGGAGGAGGAGGAGGTGGAGGAGGTGGAGTGCCATGACTCGCCGGAGAAGGAGGCGGTGGAGGAGGCGGACTGCCCTGACTTGCCGGAGGAGGAGGAGGAGGCGGAGGCGTCTAGTTCGGAAGGTTGATGAGGTCCTTCCGCCATAGGCATGGAGTCTTCAGAGCAGACCCCAGCCTAGTCTCCCCTTCACCGGTAGGGTGGTCAAGCTGGAGGTCCTCAAATCCCTTCGTTATTTCATCCACCAACACCCTAGCATATCCTTCTGGAATCGGCCGGCAGTGAAAAATTGCGCCGTGTTCAGTAGGATAAACAGAGCCAACAGCCGCCTTGACCTTCAAATTCATCCATTGCGTCATAAGGTGGCAATTTTGAGACTCTGTGATAGCATCCACGGGATAGCTGGCAGGAGCCGTCAAGGCATGCTCCGGCTGAAGCAGCTCGGTGGAAGCCACGCTGCTTCTCCACTGAGCTGGCGGGGTAGCTTCGGGGGAAGCTTCGGCAGTATGTTTGCTGCGATTTGCTTCTCGTTCCTCTATCGCTTGTACCCTTGCTTGCAGCGCCTGCATTTGGGTCTGCCGCACTTTTTTCCTCCTCTCATGGGATTTGTAACCGCCAGCATCCGGAAACCCAACCTTCCATGGAATGGAGCCTGGCGTGCCTCGTGTCCATCCAGGGTGCTCAGGATTCCCGAGGGCCATTGTGAGCTCGTCGTTCTCTCTGTCTGGAAAGAACGTCCCTTGTTGCGCTGCTTCGATATACTGTTGAAGCTTCCTGACTGGTATGTCCAGTTGATCGTTCTTCCAAATGCACTTCCCTGTTACAGGGTCCAAGGTTCCACCAGCCCCGAAGAACCAAGTCCGGCAACGGTCTGGCCAGTTAATTGTCTCTGGTTCGATCCCTTTATCAATCCGATCATTCTCAGTCTTGGCCCACTTAGGCCGGGCTACGAGGTAGCCACCTGACCCCGTGCGATGATGATGCTTCTTCTTCGCAGCATTTTGCTTGTTTGTCGCCGACATCTTCTTACTCTTTTCCGATGTCTTGTGGGCCACAAATGCGGGCCAGTGATCTCTGATCTTCTCATATCTGCCCTTGAATTCTGGTGTCTCATTATTTTCGACAAACTTATTCAGCTCTTTCTTCCACCTCCTAAATAGTTCTGCCATCCTCTTAAGAGCAAAAGACTTGATTAATTGCTCTTTAACTGGGTTCTCTGGATTATCCTCTGGCGGTAGGGTGAAATTTGACTTCAGCTCAGTCCAAAGATCATTTTTCTGCATATCATTGACATAAGACACCTCAGGGTCTTCTGTAGCCGGCTTAAACCATTGCTGGATGCTGATCGGGATCTTGTCCCTAACCAGAACCCCGCACTGAGCAACAAATGTGTTCTTTGTTCGGATGGGTTCAATCGGTTGGCCGTCGGGCGCGATTGCTATGATCTCAAACCTTTCATCCGAGCTCAACTTTTTCTTCGGGCCTCGTCTCTTTACCGAAGTTGTGCTCGATCCGAAGGGCTAGAAAAAAGAACAAAGACTTAATTAATATGTGTACATACCAAAAAAATGAATGCATAAATTAGCTAGTCAGCACAGGCTTAACTAATATATATACCTGGCCGGACTCGGTTCGGTCAACGGAGCCGTCATCACGGTCTCCTTCTTGCACCGGCATTGGGTCACCGGAGCCGTCCTCATGTTCTTCTTCTTGCACCGGCATTAGGTCACCATAGCCAGCTTCTTCACCCTCTCCTTCCAGACCATCGGTGTCATTGAGAAACAATGAGACGGCATCACTTCCTTCTGCGATTATGTCCCTCAACAACACTTCTTTTGCTTCGTCTCGGGCGGTGTCCATAGTTTCTACAAATATTTACAACTGGCAATTATTATTCAAACATGACAGATGGATATATTAGTGCCAAACGTAGAACTAGCTACCTAATCATAGTAAGGAATCATATATATTAATTAGTGGCCTCGATGCTGCTTCTCTAGGGTTTGGGGTGGCGTCGACAACGCTTCAAGGGTTTGGGGTGGCCTCGAGAATGCTTCAAGGAGGGGGTAATATCGACCCCACCCACGTGTTGAAGCTATCGGGAGGGGGTATATCGACAACGACGACACTACATCTATGTCCCTCAACGACCCTCGTTCCCGATAAAAAAAGAGGAAGAAGAAGAAAAAAAAGAGGAGAAGAAAGAATAGAGGAGAAGAACTCCTCTATTATTTCTTCTCCTCTTTTTTTTTTCTTCTTCCTCTTCTTTTTTTATCCTCTTCTTCCTCTCATGTTCGAGAGGATCGCCGAGGGGTCGGGAGGTTGCCTAGTGTCAAAGGATTCAAAAAAACCATGTCTTCATCATTAGGCGAAAGTAACAGGTGCATGATGGTACGAAGCTCTCCAAAGTTATTTTGGAACGAAGTCCTAGATAGGATAATTCGCTTTTTGGTACAAAGTTCAGCAAGAACCTTCCAAATATCGTTATTTGGAAGGCCTTTGCTGAAATTCATACAAAAAGGCAAATTATCCTATCCGGGACACCATTCCAAAATAACTTTGGAGGACTTCGTCATGCCCTGGTTACTTCCGGCTAATGATGAAGCCATGGATTTCTTCAATACTTTGACACTAGGAAATCTCTCTCGACCCCTCGCCAATCCTCGACCCCTCGAACCCTCGACGACCCTCGAACCCTCGACCCATCGGCGATCCTCTTCTTCCTCTCATGTTTGAGAGGATCACCGAGGGGTCGGGAGGTTGCCTAGTGTCAAAGGATTCAACAAAACCATGTCTTCATCATTAGGCGAAAGTAACAGGTGCATGATGGTACGAAGCTCTCCAAAGTTATTTTGGAACGGAGTCCTAGATAGGATAATTCGCTTTTTGGTACAAAGTTCAGCAAGAACCTTCCAAATATCGTTATTTGGAAGGCCTTTGCTGAAATTCATACAAAAAGGCAAATTATCCTATCCGGGACACCATTCCAAAATAAGTTTGGAGGACTTCATCATACCCTGGTTACTTCCGGCTAATGATGAAGCCATGGATTTCTTCAATACTTTGACACTAGGAAACCTCTCTCAACCCCTCAGCGATCCTCGACCCCTCAAACCCTCGACGACCCTGGAACCCTCGACCCCTCGGCGATCCTCTTCTTCCTCTCATGTTCGAGAGGATCATCGAGGGGTCGAGATGGTTGCCTAGTGTCAAAGGATTCAACAAAACCATGTCTTCATCATTAGGCGAAAGTAACAGGTGCATGATGGTACGAAGCTCTCCAAAGTTATTTTGGAATGGAGTCCTAGATAGGATAATTCGCTTTTTGGTACAAAGTTCAGCAAGAACCTTCCAAATATCGTTATTTGGAAGGCCTTTGCTGAAACTCATGCAAAAAGGCAAATTATCCTATCCGGGACACCATTCCAAAATAACTTTGGAGGACTTCGTCATGCCCTGGTTACTTCCGGCTAATGATGAAGCCATGGATTTCTTCAATACTTTGACACTAGGAAACCTCTCTCGACCCCTCAGCGATCCTCGACCCCTCGAACCATCGACGACCCTGGAACCCTCGACCCCTCGGCGATCCTCTTCTTCCTCTCATGTTCGAGAGGATCGCCGAGCGGTCGGGAGGTTGCCTAGTGTCAAAGGATTCAACAAAACCATGTCTTCATCATTAGGCGAAAGTAACAGGTGCATGATGTTACGAAGCTCTCTAAAGTTATTTTGGAACGGAGTCCTAGATAGGATAATTCGCTTTTTGGTACAAAGTTCAGCAAGAACCTTCCAAATATCGTTATTTGGAAGGCCTTTGCTGAAATTCATACAAAAAGGCAAATTATCCTATCCGGGACACCATTCCAAAATAACTTTGGAGGACTTCGTCATGCCCTGGTTACTTCCGGCTAATGATGAAGCCATGGATTTCTACAATACTTTGAAACTAGGAAACCTCTCTCGACCCCTCGGCGATCCTCGACCCCTCGACCCC
Organism: Triticum dicoccoides; assembly: GCF_002162155.2. Lineage (NCBI taxonomy): Eukaryota > Viridiplantae > Streptophyta > Magnoliopsida > Poales > Poaceae > Triticum > Triticum dicoccoides. The sequence goes on along the minus strand of NC_041392.1, from coordinate 696,852,020 downwards.
TCGACGACCCTGGAACCCTCGACCCCTCGGTGATGCTCTTCTTCCTCTCATGTTCGAGTGGATCACCGAGCGGTCGGGATGTTGCCTAGTGTCAAAGGATTCAACAAAACCATGTCTTCATCATTAGGCGAAAGTAACAAGTGCATGATGGTACGAAGCTCTCCAAAGTTATTTTGGAACGGAGTCCTAGATAGGATAATTCGCTTTTTGGTACAAAGTTCAGCAAGAACCTTCCAAATATCGTTATTTGGAAGGCCTTTGCTGAAATTCATACAAAAAGGCAAATTATCCTATCCGGGACACCATTCCAAAATAACTTTGGAGGACTTCGTCATGCCCTCGTAACTTCCGGCTAATGATGAAGCCACGGATTTCTTCAATACTTTGACACTAGGAAACCTCTCTCGACCCCTCAGTGATCCTCGACCCCACGAACCCTCGATGACCCTGGAACCCTCGACCCCTCGGAGATCCTCTTCTTCCTCTCATGTTCGAGAGGATCGCCGAGGGGTCGGGAGGTTGCCTAGTGTCAAAGGATTCGACAAAACCATGTCTTCATCATTAGGCGAATGTAACAGGTGCATGATGGTACGAAGCTCTCCAAAGTTATTTTGGAACGGAGTCCTAGATAGGATAATTCGCTTTTTGGTACAAAGTTCAGCAAGAACCTTCCAAATATCGTTATTTGGAAGGCCTTTGCTGAAATTCATACAAAAAGGCAAATTATCCTATCCGGGACACCATTCCAAAATAACTTTGGAGGACTTCGTCATGCCCTGGTTACTTCCGGCTAATGATGAAGCCATGGATTTCTACAATACTTTGACACTAGGAAACCTCTCTCGACCCCTCGGCGATCCTCGACCCCTCGACCCCTCGACGACCCTGGAACCCTCGACCCCTCGGTGATCCTCTTCTTCCTCTCATGTTCGAGTGGATCACCGAGCGGTCAGGATGTTGCCTAGTGTCAAAGGATTCAACAAAACCATGTCTTCATCATTAGGCGAAAGTAACAAGTGCATGATGGTACGAAGCTCTCCAAAGTTATTTTGGAACGGAGTCCTAGATAGGATAATTCGCTTTTTGGTACAAAGTTCAGCAAGAACCTTCCAAATATCGTTATTTGGAAGGCCTTTGCTGAAATTCATACAAAAAGGCAAATTATCCTATCCGGGACACCATTCCAAAATAACTTTGGAGGACTTCGTCATGCCCTCGTAACTTCCGGCTAATGATGAAGCCACGGATTTCTTCAATACTTTGACACTAGGAAACCTCTCTCGACCCCTCGGTGATCCTCGACCCCACGAACCCTCGATGACCCTGGAACCCTCGACCCCTCGGCGATCCTCTTCTTCCTCTCATGTTCGAGAGGATCGCCGAGGGGTCGGGAGGTTGCCTAGTGTCAAAGGATTCAACAAAACCATGTCTTCATCATTAGGCGAATGTAACAGGTGCATGATGGTACGAAGCTCTCCAAAGTTATTTTGGAACGGAGTCCTAGATAGGATAATTCGCTTTTTGGTACAAAGTTCAGCAAGAACCTTCCAAATATCGTTATTTGGAAGGCCTTTGCTGAAATTCATACAAAAAGGCAAATTATCCTATCCGGGACACCATTCCAAAATAACTTTGGAGGACTGCGTCATGCCCTGGTTACTTCCGGCTAATGATGAAGCCATGGATTTCTTCAATACTTTGACACTAGGAAACCTCCCTCGACCCCTCGGCGATCCTCGACCCCTCGAACCCTCGATGACCCTCGAACCCTCGACCCCTCGGTGATCCTCTTCTTCCTCTCATGTTCGAGAGGATCGCCGAGGGGTCGGGAGGTTGCCTAGTGTCAAAGGATTCAACAAAACCATGTCTTCATCATTAAGCGAAAGTAACAGGTGCATGATGGTACGAAGCTCTCCAAAGTTATTTTGGAACGGAGTCCTAGATAGGATAATTCGCTTTTTGGTACAAAGTTCAGCAAGAACCTTCCAAATATCGTTATTTGGAAGGCCTTTGGTGAAATTCATACAAAAAGGCAAATTATCCTATCCGGGACACCATTCCAAAATAACTTTGGAGGACTGCATCATGCCCTGGTTACTTCCGGCTAATGATGAAGCCATGGATTTCTTCAATACTTTGTGTTGGGGAACGTAGCAGAAATTCAAAATTTTCCTACGTGTCACCAAGATCTATCTATGGAGAAACTAGCAACGAGGGGAAGGAGAGTGCATCTACATACCCTTGTAGATCTCTAAGCAGAAGCGTTCATGAGAATGGGGTTGAAGGAGTCGTACTCGTCGTGATTCAAATCACCGGAGATCCTAGTGCCGAACGGACGGCACCTCCGCGTTCAACACACGTACAGCCCGGTGACGTCTCCCACGCCTTGATCCAGCAAGGAGAGAGGGAGAGGTTGAGGAAGACTCCATCCAGCAGCAGCACAACGGCGTGGTGGTGATGGAGGAGCGTGGCAATCCTGCAGGGCTTCGCCAAGCACCGCGGGAGAGGAGGAGTAGGGAGAGAGGTAGGGCTGCACCAAGAGGGAGAGGTTCTCATGTATTGGGCTGCTCCAAAACCTCCAATATATATAGGGGAGGGAGAGGGCTGCGCCCCCATCTAGGGTTCCCCCCCCCCAAGGGGTGCGGCCAGCCCTAGATGGGGCTTGGGGAGGCGGCCAAGAGGGGGAGAGAGGGGAGGCGCCCATTAGGTGGGCCTTAAGGCCCATCTGGACTAGGGTATGCCCCCTCCCACTCTCCCTTGCGCCTTGGGCCCCTTGTGGGGGGCGCACCAGCCCACCTTGGGGCTGGTCCCCTCCCACACTTGGCCCACGTAGCCTTCTGGGGCAGGTGGCCCCACTTGGTGGACCCCCGGGACCCTCCCGGTGGTCCCGGTACATTACCGATATCGCCCGAAACTTTTCCGGTGACCAAAACAGGACTTCCCATATATAAATCTTTACCTCCGGACAATTCCGGAACTCCTCGTGACGTCCAGGATCTCATCCGGGACTCCGAACAACATTCGGTTACCACATACAAGCTTCCTTTATAACCCTAGCGTCATCGAACCTTAAGTGTGTAGACCCTACGGGTTCGGGAGACATGTAGACATGACCGAGACGTTCTCCGGTCAATAACCAACAGCGGGATCTGGATACCCATGTTGGCTCCCACATGTTCCATGATGATCTCATCAGATGAACCACGATGTCAAGGACTCAATCAATCCCGTATACAATTCCCTTTGTCTAGCGGTATTGTACTTGCCCGAGATTTGATCGTCGGTATACCGATACCTTGTTCAATCTCGTTACCGGCAAGTCTCTTTACTCGTTCCGTAACACATCATCCCGTGATCAACCCCTTGGTCACATTGTGCACATTATGATGATGTCCTACCGAGTGGGCCCAGAGATACCTCTCCGTTTACACGGAGTGACAAATCCCAGTCTCGATTCGTGCCAACCCAACAGACACTTTCGGAGATACCTGTAATGCACCTTTATAGCCAGCCAGTTACGTTGTGACGTTTGGTACACCCAAAGCATTCCTACGGTATCCGGGAGTTGCACAATCTCATGGTCTAAGGAAAAGATACTTGACATTAGAAAAGCTTTAGCATACGAACTACACGATCTGTGCTAGGCTTAGGATTGGGTCTTGTCCATCACATCATTCTCCTAATGATGTGATCTCGTTATCAACGACATCCAATGTCCATAGCCAGGAAACCATGACTATCTGTTGATCACAACGAGCTAGTCAACTAGAGGCTCACTAGGGACATATTGTTGTCTATGTATTCACACGTGTATTACGATTTCCGGATAATACAGTTATAGCATGAATAAAAGACTATTATCATGAACAAAGAAATATAATAATAACCCTTTTATTATTGCCTCTAGGGCATATTTCCAACAGTCTCCCACTTGCACTAGAGTCAATAATCTAGTTCACATCGCCATGTGATTAACACTCACAGGTCACATCGCCATGTAACCAACATCCAAAGAGTTTACTAGAGTCAATAATCTAGTTCACATCACTATGTGATTAACACTCAATGAGTTCTAGGTTTGATCATGTTGCTTGTGAGAGAGGTTTTAGTCAACGGGTCTGAACCTTTCAGATCCGTGTGTGCTTTACAAATCTTTATGTCATCTCCTAGATGCAGCTACCATGCTCTATTTGGAGCTATTCCAAATAACTGTTCTACTTGGAGCTATTCTAAATTGTTTCTCCATTATACGTATCCGGTATCTCTATTCAGAGCTATCCGGATAGGTGTTAAGCTTGCATCGTCGTAACTCTTTACGTCGAACTCTTTATCACCTCCATAACCGAGAAAATTCCTTAGTCCACTAGTTACTAAGGATAACTTTGACCGCTGTACTGTGACCTATTCTTGGATCACTCTTGTACCCCTTGACTGACTCATGGCAAGGCACACTTCAGGTGCGGTACACAGCATAGCATACTGTAGAGCCTACGTCTAAAGCATAGGGGACGAACTTCGTCCTTTCTCTCTTTTCTGCTGAGGTCGAGCTTTAAGTCTTAACTTCATACCTTACAACTCAGGTAAGAACTCCTTCTTTGACTGATCCATCTTGAACACCTTCAAGATCATGTCAAGGTATGTGCTCATTTGAAAGTATTATTAAGCATTTTGATCTATCCTCATAGGTCTTGATGCTCAATGTTTAAGTAGCTTAATCCAGGTTTTCTATTGAAAAACACCTTTCAAATAACCCTATATGCTTTCTAGAAATTCTACATCATTTCTGATCAACAATATGTCAACAACATATACTCATCAGAAATTCTATAGTGCTCCCACTCACTTCTTTGGAAATACAAGTTTCTCATAAACTTTATATAAACCCAAAATCTTTGATCATATCATCAAAGCGTACATTCCAACGCCGAGATGCTTACTCCAGTCCTTAGAAGGATCGCTAGAGCCAGCATACCTTTTAGCATCCTTAGGATCGACAAAACTTTCTGATTGTATCACATACAACCTTTCCTTACGAAGATTGGTAAGGAAACTCGTTTTGACATCCATCTGCCAGATTTCATAAATGCTGCTTATGCTAACATGATTCCGACGGACTTAAGCATTGCTACGGATGAGAAGAACTCATCATAGTCAACTCCTTGAACTTGTGAAAAACTATTCGCCACAAGTAGAGCTTCATAGATGGTGACATTACCATCCACGTCCGTCTTCTTCTTAAGAGATCCATTTATCAAATGGCTTGCTGATCATTGGGCAAGTCCGCCAAAGTCCATGCTTTGTTCTGATACATGGGTCCTATCTCGGATTTCATGGTTTCTTAACCATTTGTAGGAATTTGGGCCCACCATTGCTTCTCCATAGCTCGTAGGTTCATTGTTGTCTAGCAACATGACCTTCAAGACAGGATCACCGTACCACTCTGAAGTAGTACGCATCCTTGTCACCCTACGAGGTACGGTAGTGACTTGATCCAAAGTTTCATGATCACTATCATAAGCTTCTACTTCAATTGGTGTAGGTGACATAGGAACAACTTCCTGTGCCCTGCTACACATTAGTTGAAGTGACGGTTCAATAACCTCATCAAGTCTCCACCATCCTCCCACTCAACTCTTTCGAGAGAAACCTTTCCTCGAGAAAGGACCCGATTCAAGAAACAATCCATATTGCTTTCGGATCTGAATTAGGAGGTATACCCAACTGTTTTGGGTGTCCTATGAAGATGCATTTTATCCGCTTTGGGTTCGAGCTTATCAACCTGAAACTTTTTCACATAAGCGTCGCAGCCCCAAACCTTTAAGAAATGACAGCATAGGTTTCTCTAAACCGGTGTCATCTCAACGGAATTACGTGGTACCCTATTAAAGTGAGTGCGGATGTCTCTAATGCCTAACCCATGAACGATAGTGGTAATTCGATAAGAGATATCATGGTACGCACCATATCCAATAGAGTGCAACTATGATGTTCGGACACACCATCACACTATGGTGTTCCAGGCGGTATTAATTGTGAGACAATTTCCACAATGTCTTAATTGTGTGCCAAAACTCGTAACTCAGATATTCATCTCTATGATCATATCATAGACATTTTATCCTCTTGTCACAATGATCTTCTACTTCACTCTGAAATTACTTGAACCATTCAATAATTCAGACTTGTGTTTCATCAAGAAAATATTCTCAACATCTACTCGAATCATCTGTGAAGTAAGAACATAACGATATTCACTGCATGCCTCAGCACTCATTGGACTGCACACATCAAAATGTGTTACTTCCAACGAGTTGCTATCTTGTTCCGTCTTACTAAAACGAGGCTTTCAGTCATCTTGCCCATGTGGTATGATTTGCATGTCTCAAGTGATTCAAAATCAAGTGAGTTCAAACAGTCCATTTGCATGGAGTTTCTTCATGCATATATACCAATAGACATGGTTCGCATGTCTCAAACTTTTCAAAAATGAGTGAGTCCAAAGATCCATCAACATGGAGCTTCTTCATGCATTTTATACCGATATGACTTACGTGGCAGTGCCACAAGTAGGTGGTACTATCATTACTATCTTTTGGCATGAACATGTGTATCACTATGATCGAGATTTCAATGAACCATTCATTTTAGGTGCAAGACCATTGAAGGTATTATTCAAATAAATAGAGTAACCATTATTCTCTTTAAATGAATAACCGTATTGCGATAGTCATAATCCAATCATGTCTATGCTCAACGCAAACACCAAATAACAATTATTCAGGTTTTAACACCAATCTTGATGGTAGAGGGAGCGTGCGATGCTTGATCATATCAACATTGGAAACATTTCCAACACATACCGTCAGCTCACCTTTAGCTAGTCTCCGTTTTATTCCGTAGCTTTTATTTCGGGTTACTAATACTTAGCAACCGAACCGGTATCTAATACCCTGGTGCTACTAGGAGTACTAGTAAAGTACACATCAACACAATGTATATCCAATATACTTCTATCGACCTTGCCAGCCTTCTCATCTACCAAGTATCTAGGGTAATTCTTGTTCCAGTGGCTGTTCCCCTTATTACAGAAGCACCTAGTCTCGGGTTTGGGTTCAACCTTGGGTTTCTTCACTAGAGCAGCAGCTGAATTGCCGTTTCATGAAATATCCCTTTGTTCCCTTTCCCTTCTTGAAACTAGTGGTTTCACCAACCATCAACAATTAATGCTCCTTCTTGATTTCTACTTTCGCGGTGTCAAACATCACGAATATTTCAAGGATCATCATACCTATCCCTGATATGTTATAGTTCATCACGAAGCTCTAGCAGCTTGGTGGCAATGACTTTGGAGAAACATCACTATCTCATCTGGAAGATCAACTCCCACTTGATTCAAGGGATTGTTGCACTCAGACAATCTGAGCACAAGCTCAACGATTGAGCTTTTCTCCCTTAGTTTGCAGGCTAAGAAAATTGTCGGAGGTCTCATACCTGTTGACATGGGCACGAGCCTGAAATCCCAATTTCAGCCCTTGAAACATCTCATATGTTCTGCGATGTTTCGAAAACGTCTTCAGTGCCTCAACTCTAAACCGTCTAACTGAACTATCACGTAGTTATCAAAACGTGTATGTCCGATGTTCGCAACATCCACAAATGACGTTTGGGGTTCGGCACACTGAGCAGTGCATTAAGGACATAAGCTTTCTATTGTCCGCATAATTGCTACTTTCAACTTTCAACTATATTTTCTCTAGGAACATATCTAAAAGAGTAGAACTAAAGCGCGAGCTACGACATAATTTGCAAAATCCTTTTGACTATGTTCAGATAATTAAGTTCATCTTATGAACTCCCACTCAGATAGACATCCCTCTAGTCATCTAAGTGATTACATGATCCGAGTCAACTAGGCCGTGTCCGATCATCACGTGAGACGGGCTAGTCATCATTGGTGAGCATCTTCATGTTGATCGTATCTACTATACGACTCATGCTCGACCTTTTGGTCTCCGTGTTCCGAGGCCATGTCTGTACATGCTAGGCTCATCAAGTTAACCCTAAGTGTTTTCGCTGTGTAAAACTGTCTTACACCCGTTGTATGTGAACGTAAGAATCCATCACACCCGATCATCACGTGGTGCTTAGAAGCGACGAACTGTAGCAACGTTGCACAGTTAGGGGAGAACACTTCTTGAAATTTTGTAAGGGATCATCTTATTTACTACCGTCGTTCTAAGTAAACAAGATGCATAAACATGATAAACATCACATGCAATCAAATAGTGACATGATATGGCCAATATCATTTTGCTCCTTTTGATCTCCATCTTCGGGGCTCCATGATCATCATCGTCACCGGCATGACACCATGATCTCCATCATCATGATCTCCATCATCGTGTCTTCATGAAGTTGTCTCGCCAACTATTACTTCTACTACTATGGCTACCGGTTAGCAATAAAGTAAAGTAGTTACATGGCGTTGTTCAATGACACACAGGTCATACAATAAATAAAGACAACTCCTATGGCTTCTGCCGGTTGTCATACTCATCGAGATGCAAGTCGTGATTCCTATTACAAGAACATGATCAATCTCATACATCACATATATTCATCACATTCTTCTTGGCCATATCACATCACAAAGCATACCCTCCAAAAACAAGTTAGACGTCCTCTAATTGTTGTTTGCATGTTTTACGTGGCTGCTATGGGTTTCTAGCAAGAACGTTTCTTACCTACGCAAAACCACAACGTGATATGCAAATTGCTATTTACCCTTCATAAGGACCCTTTTCATCGAATCCGTTCCGACTAAAGTGGGAGAGACTGGCACCCGCTAGCCACCTTATGCACCAAGTGCATGTCAGTCGGTGGAACCTGTCTCACGTAAGAGTACGTGTAAGGTCGGTCCGGGCCGCTTCATCCCACAATACCGTCGAAACAAGATTGGACTAGTAACGGTAAGCATATTGAACAAAATCAACGCCCACAACTACTTTGTGTTCTACTCGTGCAAAGAATCTACGCAATAAACCTGGCTCTGATACCACTGTTGGGGAACGTAGCAGAAATTCAAAATTTTCCTACGTGTCACCAAGATCTATCTATGGAGAAAATAGCAACGAGGGGAAGGAGAGTGCATCTACATACCCTTGTAGATCGCTAAGCGGAAGCGTTCATGAGAATGGGGTTGAAGGAGTCGTACTCGTCGTGATTCAAATCACCGGAGATCCTAGTGCCGAACGGACGGCACCTCCGCGTTCAACACACGTACAGCCCGGTGACGTCTCCCACGCCTTGATCCAGCAAGGAGAGAGGGAGAGGTTGAGGAAGACTCCATCCAGCAGCAGCACAACGGTGTGGTGGTTATGGAGGAGCGTGGCAATCCTGCAGGGCTTCGCCAAGCACCGTGGGAGAGGAGGAGTAGGGAGAGAGGTAGGGCTGCACCAAGAGGGAGAGGTTCTCATGTATTGGGCTGCTCCAAAACCTCCAATATATATAGGGGAGGGAGAGGGCTGCGCCCCCATCTAGGGTTCCCCCCCCAAGGGGTACGGCCAGCCCTAGATGGGGCTTGGGGAGGCGGCCAAGAGGGGGAGAGAGGGGAGGCGCCCATTAGGTGGGCCTTAAGGCCCATCTGGAGTAGGGTATGCCCCCTCCCACTCTCCCTTGCGCCTTGGGCCCCTTGTGGGGGGCGCACCAGCCCACCTAGGGGCTGGTCCCCTCCCACACTTGGCCCACGCAGCCTTCTGGGGCAGGTGGCCCCACTTGGTGGACCCCCGGGACCCTCCCGGTGGTCCCGGTACATTACCGATATCGCCCGAAACTTTTCCGGTGACCAAAACAGGACTTCCCATATATAAATCTTTACCTCCGGACCATTCCAGAACTCCTCGTGACGTCCGGGATCTCATCCGGGACTCCGAACAACATTCGGTTACCACATACAAGCTTCCTTTATAACCCTAGCGTCATCGAACCTTAAGTGTGTAGACCCTACGGGTTCGGGAGACATGTAGACATGACCGAGACGTTCTGCGGTCAATAACCAACAGCGGGATCTGGATACCCATGTTGGCTCCCACATGTTCCACGATGATCTCATCGGATGAACCACGATGTCAAGGACTCAATCAATCCCGTATACAATTCCCTTTGTCTAGCGGTATTGTACTTGCCCGAGATTCGATCGTCGGTATACCGATACCTTGTTCAATCTCGTTACCGGCAAGTCTCTTTACTCGTTCCGTAACACATCATCCCGTGATCAACCCCTTGGTCACATTTTGCACATTGTGATGATGTCCTACCAAGTGGGCCCAGAGATACCTCTCCGTTTACACGGAGTGACAAATCCCAGTCTCGATTCGTGCCAACCCAACAGACACTTTCGGAGATACCTGTAATGCACCTTTATAGCCACCCAGTTACGTTGTGACGTTTGGTACACCCAAAGCATTCCTACGGTATCCGGGAGTTGCACAATCTTATGGTCTAAGGAAAAGATACTTGACATTAGAAAAGCTTTAGCATACGAACTACACGATCTGTGCTAGGCTTAGGATTGGGTCTTGTCCATCACATCATTCTCCTAATGATGTGATCTCGTTATCAACGACATCCAATGTCCATAGCCAGGAAACCATGACTATCTGTTGATCACAACGAGCTAGTCAACTAGAGGCTCACTAGGGACATATTGTTGTCTATGTATTCACACGTGTATTACAATTTCCGGATAATACAGTTATAGCATGAATAAAAGACTATTATCATGAACAAAGAAATATAATAATAACCCTTTTATTATTGCCTCTAGGGCATATTTCCAACACTTTGATACTAGGAAACCTCTCTCGGCCCCTCGGCGAACCTCGCCCCTCGAACCCTCGACGACCCTGGAACCCTCGACCCCTCGGCGATCCTCTTCTTCCTCTCATCTTCGAAAGGATAGCCGAGGGGTCGGGAGGTTTCCTAGTGTCAAAGGATTCAACAAAACCATGTCTTCATCATTAGGCGAAAGTAACAGGTGCATGATGGTACGAAGCTCTCCAAAGTTATTTTGGAACGGAGTCCTAGATAGGATAATTCGCTTTTTGGTACAAAGATCAGCAAGAACCTTCCAAATATCATTATTTGGAAGGCATTTGCTGAAATTCATACAAAAAGCCAAATTATCCTATCCGGGACACCATTCCAAAATAACTTTGGAGGACTTCGTGATGCCCTCGTAACTTCCGGCTAATGATGAAGCCATGGATTTCTTCAATACTTTGACACTAGGAAACCTCTCTCGACCCCTCGGTGATCCTCGACCCCTCGAACCCTCGACGACCCTGGAACCCTCGACCCCTCGGCGATCCTCTTCTTCCTCTCATGTTCGAGAGGATCGCCGAGGGGTCGGGAGGTTGCCTAGTGTCAAAGGATTCAAAAAAACCATGTCTTCATCATTAGGCGAATGTAACAGGTGCATGATGGTACGAAGCTCTCCAAAGTTATTTTGGAACGGACTCCTAGATAGGATAATTCGCTTTTTGGTACAAAGTTCAGCAAGAACCTTCCAAATATCGTTATTTGGAAGGCCTTTGCTGACATTCATACAAAAAGGCAAATTATCCTATCCGGGACACCATTCCAAAATAACTTTGGAGGACTTCGTCATGCCCTGGTTACTTCCGGCTAATGATGAAGCCATGGATTTCTTCAATACTTTGACACTAGGAAACCTCTCTCGACCCCTCGGCGATCCTCGACCCCTCGAACCCTCGACGACCCTAGAACCCTTGACCCCTCGGTGATCCTCTTCTTCCTCTCATGTTCGAGAGGATCGCCGAGGGGTCGGGAGGTTTCCTAGTGTCAAAGGATTCAACAAAACCATGTCTTCATCATTAGGCGAAAGTAACAGGTGCATGATGGTACAAAGCTCTCCAAAGTTATTTTGGAACGGAGTCCTAGATAGGATAATTCGCTTTTTGGTACAAAGATCAGCAAGAACCTTCCAAATATCATTATTTGGAAGGCCTTTGCTGAAATTCATACAAAAAGGCAAATTATCCTATCTGGGACACCATTCCAAAATAACTTTGGAGGACTTCGTCATGCCCTGGTTACTTCCGGCTAATGATGAAGCCATGGATTTCTTCAATACTTTGACACTAGGAAACCTCTCTCGACCCCTCGGCGATCCTCGACCCCTCGAACCCTCGACGATCCTGGAACCCTCGACCCCTCGGCGATCCTCTTCTTCCTCTCATGTTCGAGAGGATCGCCGAGGGGTCGGGAGGTTGCCTAGTGTCAAAGGATTCAACAAAACAATGTCTTCATCATTAGGCGAAAGTAACAGGTGCATGATGGTACGAAGCTCTCCAAAGTTATTTTGGAACGGAGTCCTAGATAGGATAATTCGCTTTTTGGTACAAAGTTCAGCAAGAACCTTCCAAATATCGTTATTTGGAAGGCCTTTGCTGAAATTCATACAAAAAGGCAAATTATCCTATCCGGGACACCATTCCAAAATAACTTTGGAGGACTTCGTCATGCCCTGGTTACTTCCGGCTAATGATGAAGCCATGGATTTCTTCAATACTTTGACACTGGGAAACCTCTCTCGACCCCTCGGCGATCCTCGACCCCTCGAACCCTCGACGACCCTGGAACCCTCGACCCCTCGGCGATCCTCTTCTTCCTCTCATGTTCGAGAGGATCGCCGAGGGGTCGGGAGGTTTCCTAGTGTCAAAGGATTCAACAAAACCATTTCTTCATCATTAGGCGAAAGTAACATGTGCATGATGGTACGAAGCTCTCCAAAGTTATTTTGGAATGGAGTCCTAGATAGGATAATTCGCTTTTTGGTACAAAGTTCAGCAAGAACCTTCCAAATATCGTTATTTGGAAGGCCTTTGCTGAAATTCATACAAAAAGGCAAATTATCCTATCCGGGACACCATTCCAAAATAACTTTGGAGGACTTCGTCATGCCCTGGTTACTTCCGGCTAATGATGAAGCCATGGATTTCTTCAATACTTTGACACTAGGAAACCTCTCTCGACCCCTCGGCGATCCTCGACCCCTCGAACCCTCGACGACCCTGGAACCCTCGACCCCTCGGCGATCCTCTTCTTCCTCTCATGTTCGAGAGGATCGCCGAGGGTTCAGGAGGTTTCCTAGTGTCAAAGGATTCAACAAAACCATGTCTTCATCATTAGGCGAAAGTAACAGGTGCATGATGGTACAAAGCTCTCCAAAGTTATTTTGGAACGGAGTCCTAGATAGGATAATTCTCTTTTTGGTACAAAGATCAGCAAGAACCTTCCAAATATCGTTTTTTGGAAGGCCTTTGCTGAAATTCATACAAAAAGGCAAATTATCCTATCTGGGACACCATTCCAAAATAACTTTGGAGGACTTCGTCATGCCCTGGTTACTTCCGGCTAATGATGAAGCCATGGATTTCTTAAATACTTTGACACTAGGAAACCTCTCTCGACCCCTCGGCGATCCTCGACCCCTCGAACCCTCGACGACCCTGGAACCCTCGACCCCTCGGCGATCCTCTTCTTCCTCTCATGTTCGAGAGGATCGCCGAGGGGTCGGGAGGTTGCCTAGTGTCAAAGGATTCAACAAAACCATGTCTTCATCATTAGGCGAAAGTAACAGGTGCATGATGGTACGAAGCTCTCCAAAGTTATTTTGGAA
>NC_041392.1:696836537-696837026 GCF_002162155.2 Triticum dicoccoides | reverse complement strand
TCCGGCTAATGATGAAGCCATGGATTTCTTCAATACTTTGACACTAGGAAACCTCTCTCGACCCCTCGGCGATCCTCGACCCCTCGACCCCTCGACGACCCTGGAACCCTCGACCCCTCGGCGATCCTCTTCTTCCTCTCATGTTCGAGAGGATCGCCGAGGGGTCGAGAGGTTGCCTAGTGTCAAAGGATTCAACAAAACCATGTCTTCATCATTAGGTGAAAGTAAGAGGTGCATGATGGTACGAAGCTCTCCAAAGTTATTTTGGAACGGAGTCCTAGATAGGATAATTCGTTTTTTGGTACAAAGTTCAGCAAGAACCTTCCAAATATCGTTATTTGGAAGGCCTTTGCTGAAATTCATACAAAAAGGCAAATTATCCTATCCGGGACACCATTCCAAAATAACTTTGGAGGACTTCGTCATGCCCTCGTAACTTCCGGCTAATGATGAAGCCATGGATTTCTTCAATACTTTGACACTAGGAAA
>NC_041392.1:696831601-696834526 GCF_002162155.2 Triticum dicoccoides | reverse complement strand
TTCCTCTCATGTTCGAGAGGATCGCCGAGGGGTCGGGAGGTTTCCTAGTGTCAAAGGATTCAACAAAACCATGTCTTCATCATTAGGCGAAAGTAACAGGTGCATGATGGTACGAAGCTCTCCAAAGTTATTTTGGAATGGAGTCCTAGATAGGATAATTTGCTTTTTCGTACAAGGATCAGCAAGAACCTTCCAAATATCGTTATTTGGAAGGCCTTTGCTGAAATTCATACAAAAAGGCAAATTATCCTATCCGGGACACCATTCCAAAATAACTTTGGAAGACTTCGTCATGCCCTCATAACTTCCGGCTAATGATGAAGCCATGGATTTCTTCAATACTTTGACACTAGGAAACCTCTCTCGACCCCTCGGTGATCCTCGACCCCTCGAACCCTCGACGACCCTGGAACCCTCGACCCCTCGGCGATCCTCTTCTTCCTCTCATGTTCGAGAGGATCGCCGAGGGGTTGGGAGGTTGCCTAGTGTCAAAGGATTCAACAAAACCATGTCTTCATCATTAGGCGAATGTAACAGGTGCATGATGGTACGAAGCTCTCCAAAGTTATTTTGGAACGGAGTCCTAGATAGGATAATTCGCTTTTTGGTACAAAGTTTAGCAAGAACCTTCCAAATATTGTTATTTGGAAGGACTTTGCTGAAATTCATACAAAAAGGCAAATTATCCTATCCGGGACACCATTCCAAAATAACTTTGGAGGACTTCGTCATGCCCTGGTTACTTCCGGCTAATGATGAAGCCATGGATTTCTTCAATACTTTGACACTAGGAAACCTCTCTCGACCCCTCGGCGATCCTCGACCCCTCGAACCCTCGACGACCCTGGAACCCTCGACCCCTCGGCGATCCTCTTCTTCCTCTCATGTTCGAGAGGATCGCCGAGGGGTCGGGAGGTTTCCTAGTGTCAAAGGATTCAACAAAACCATGTCTTCATCATTAGGCGAAAGTAACAGGTGCATGATGGTACGAAGCTCTCCAAAGTTATTTTGGAACGGAGTCCTAGATAGGATAATTCGCTTTTTGGTACAAAGTTCAGCAAGAACCTTCCAAATATCGTTATTTGGAAGGCCTTTGCTGAAATTCATACAAAAAGGCAAATTATCCTATCCGGGACACCCTTCCAAAATAACTTTGGAGGACTTCGTCATGCCCTGGTTACTTCCGGCTAATGATGAAGCCATGGATTTCTTCAATACTTTGACACTAGGAAACCTCTCTCGACCCCTCGGTGATCCTCGACCCCTCGAACCCTCGACGACCCTGGAACCCTCGACCCCTCGGCGATCCTCTTCTTCCTCTCATGTTCGAGAGGATCGCCGAGGGTTCGGGAGGTTTCCTAGTGTCAAAGGATTCAACAAAACCATGTCTTCATCATTAGGCGAAAGTAACAGGTGCATGATGGTACAAAGCTCTCCAGAGTTATTTTGGAACGGAGTCCAGATAGGATAATTCGCTTTTTGGTACAAAGATCAGCAAGAACCTTCCAAATATCGTTTTTTGGAAGGCCTTTGCTGAAATTCATACAAAAAGGCAAATTATCCTATCTGGGACACCATTCCAAAATAACTTTGGAGGACTTCGTCATGCCCTGGTTACTTCCGGCTAATGATGAAGCCATGGATTTCTTAAATACTTTGACACTAGGAAACCTCTCTCGACCCCTCGGCGATCCTCGACCCCTCGAACCCTCGACGACCCTGGAACCCTCGACCCCTCGGCGATCCTCTTCTTCCTCTCATGTTCGAGAGGATCGCCGAGGGGTCGGGAGGTTGCCTAGTGTCAAAGGATTCAACAAAACCATGTCTTCATCATTAGGCGAAAGTAACAGGTGCATGATGGTACGAAGCTCTCCAAAGTTATTTTGGAACGGAGTCCCAGATAGGATAATTTGCTTTTTGGTACAAAGTTCAGCAAGAACCTTCCAAATATCATTATTTGGAAGGCCTTTGCTGAAATTCATACAAAAACGCAAATTATCCTATCCGGGACACCATTCCAAAATAACTTTGGAGGACTTCGTCATGCCCTGGTTACCTCCGGCTAATGATGAAGCCATGGATTTCTTCAATACTTTGACACTAGGAAACCTCTCTCGACCCCTCGGCGATCCTCGACCCCTCGACCCCTCGACGACCCTGGAACCCTCGACCCCTCGGCGATCCTCTTCTTCCTCTCATGTTCGAGAGGATCGCCGAGGGGTCGAGAGGTTGCCTAGTGTCAAAGGATTCAACAAAACCATGTCTTCATCATTAGGTGAAAGTAAGAGGTGCATGATGGTACGAAGCTCTCCAAAGTTATTTTGGAACGGAGTCCTAGATAGGATAATTCGTTTTTTGGTACAAAGTTCAGCAAGAACCTTCCAAATATCGTTATTTGGAAGGCCTTTGCTGAAATTCATACAAAAAGGCAAATTATCCTATCCGGGACACCATTCCAAAATAACTTTGGAGGACTTCGTCATGCCCTCGTAACTTCCGGCTAATGATGAAGCCATGGATTTCTTCAATACTTTGACACTAGGAAAGCTCTCTCGACCCCTCGGTGATCCTCGACCCCTCGAACCCTCGACGACCCTGGAACCCTCGACCCCTCGGCGATCATCTTCTTCCTCTCATGTTCGAGAGAATCGCCGAGGGGTCGGGAGGTTGCCTAGTGTCAAAGGATTCAACAAAACCATGTCTTCATCATTAGGCGAATGTAACAGGTGCATGATGGTACGAAGCTCTCCAAAGTTATTTTGGAACGGAGACCTAGATAGGATAATTCGCTTTTGGTACAAAGTTCAGCAAGAACCTTCCAAATATCGTTATTTGGAAGGCCTTTGCTGAAATTCATACAAAAAGGCAAATTATCCTATCCGGGACACCATTCCAAAATAACTTTGGAGGACTTCGTCATGCCCT
>NC_041392.1:696816737-696830995 GCF_002162155.2 Triticum dicoccoides | reverse complement strand
ACTTCCGGCTAATGATGAAGCCATGGATTTCTTCAATACTTTGACACTAGGAAACCTCTCTCGACCCCTCGGTGATCCTCGACCCCTCGAACCCTCGACGACCCTGGAACCCTCGACCCCTCGGCGATCCTCTTCTTCCTCTCATGTTCGAGAGGATCGCCGAGGGGTTGGGAGGTTGCCTAGTGTCAAAGGATTCAACAAAACCATGTCTTCATCATTAGGCGAATGTAACAGGTGCATGATGGTACGAAGCTCTCCAAAGTTATTTTGGAACGGAGTCCTAGATAGGATAATTCGCTTTTTGGTACAAAGTTTAGCAAGAACCTTCCAAATATTGTTATTTGGAAGGACTTTGCTGAAATTCATACAAAAAGGCAAATTATCCTATCCGGGACACCATTCCAAAATAACTTTGGAGGACTTCGTCATGCCCTGGTTACTTCCGGCTAATGATGAAGCCATGGATTTCTTCAATACTTTGACACTAGGAAACCTCTCTCGACCCCTCGGCGATCCTCGACCCCTCGAACCCTCGACGACCCTGGAACCCTCGACCCCTCGGCGATCCTCTTCTTCCTCTCATGTTCGAGAGGATCGCCGAGGGGTCGGGAGGTTTCCTAGTGTCAAAGGATTCAACAAAACCATGTCTTCATCATTAGGCGAAAGTAACAGGTGCATGATGGTACGAAGCTCTCCAAAGTTATTTTGGAACGGAGTCCTAGATAGGATAATTCGCTTTTTGGTACAAAGTTCAGCAAGAACCTTCCAAATATCGTTATTTGGAAGGCCTTTGCTGAAATTCATACAAAAAGGCAAATTATCCTATCCGGGACACCATTCCAAAATAACTTTGGAGGACTTCGTCATGCCCTGGTTACTTCCGGCTAATGATGAAGCCATGGATTCCTTCAATACTTTGACACTAGGAAATCTCTCTCTCGACCCCTCGGCGATCCTCGACCCCTCGAACCCTCGACGACCCTGGAACCCTCGACCCCTCGGCGATCCTCTTCTTCCTCTCATGTTCGAGAGGATCGCCGAGGGGTCGGGAGGTTGCCTAGTGTCAAAGGATTCAACAAAACCATGTCTTCATCATTAGGCGAAAGTAACAGGTGCATGATGGTACGAAGCTCTCCAAAGTTATTTTGGAACGGAGTCCTAGATAGGATAATTCGCTTTTTGGTACAAAGTTCAGCAAGAACCTTCCAAATATCGTTATTTGGAAGGCCTTTGCTGAAATTCATACAAAAAGGCAAATTATCCTATCCGGGACACCATTCCAAAATAACTTTGGAGGACTTCGTCATGCCCTGGTTACTTCCGGCTAATGATGAAGCCATGGATTTCTTCAATACTTTGACACTAGGAAATCTCTCTCTCGACCCCTCGGTGATCCTCAAACCCTCGACGACCCTGGAACCCTCGACCCCTAGGCGATCCTCTTCTTCTTATCATGTTCGAGAGGATCGCCGAGGGGTCGGGAGGTTGCCTAGTGTCAAAGGATTCAACAAAACCATGTCTTCATCATTAGGCGAAAGTAACAGGTGCATGATGGTACGAAGCTCTCCAAAGTTATTTTGGAACGGAGTCCTAGATAGGATAATTCGCTTTTTGGTACAAAGTTCAGCAAGAACCTTCCAAATATCGTTATTTGGAAGGCCTTTGCTGAAATTCATACAAAAAGGAAAATTATCCTATCCGGGACACCATTCCAAAATAACTTTGGAGGACTTCGTCATGCCCTGGTTACTTCCGGCTAATGATGAAGCCATGGATTTCTTCAATACTTTGACACTAGGAAATCTCTCTCTCGACCCCTCGGTGATCCTCAAACCCTCGACGACCCTGGAACCCTCGACCGCTAGGCGATCCTCTTCTTCCTCTCATGTTCGAGAGGATCGCCGAGGGGTCGGGAGGTTGCCTAGTGTCAAAGGATTCAACAAAACCATGTCTTCATCATTAGGCGAAAGTAACAGGTGCATGATGGTACGAAGCTCTCCAAAGTTATTTTGGAATGGAGTCCTAGATAGGATAATTCGCTTTTTGGTACAAAGTTCAGCAAGAACCTTCCAAATATCGTTATTTGGAAGGCCTTTGCTGAAATTCATACAAAAAGGCAAATTATCCTATCCGGGACACCATTCCAAAATAACTTTGGAGGACTTCGTCATGCCCTGGTTACTTCCGGCTAATGATGAAGCCATGGATTTCTTCAATACTTTGACACTAGGAAACCTCTCTCGACCCCTCGGTGATCCTCGACCCCTCGAACCCTCGACGACCCTGGAACCCTCGACCCCTCGGCGATCCTCTTCTTCCTCTCATGTTCGAGAGGATCGCCGAGGGTTCGGGAGGTTTCCTAGTGTCAAAGGATTCAACAAAACCATGTCTTCATCATTAGGCGAAAGTAACAGGTGCATGATGGTACAAAGCTCTCCAAAGTTATTTTGGAACGGAGTCCAGATAGGATAATTCGCTTTTTGGTACAAAGATCAGCAAGAACCTTCCAAATATCGTTTTTTGGAAGGCCTTTGCTGAAATTCATACAAAAAGGCAAATTATCCTATCTGGGACACCATTCCAAAATAACTTTGGAGGACTTCGTCATGCCCTGGTTACTTCCGGCTAATGATGAAGCCATGGATTTCTTAAATACTTTGACACTAGGAAACCTCTCTCGACCCCTCGGCGATCCTCGACCCCTCGAACCCTCGACGACCCTGGAACCCTCGACCCCTCGGCGATCCTCTTCTTCCTCTCATGTTCGAGAGGATCGCCGAGGGGTCGGGAGGTTGCCTAGTGTCAAAGGATTCAACAAAACCATGTCTTCATCATTAGGCGAAAGTAACAGGTGCATGATGGTACGAAGCTCTCCAAAGTTATTTTGGAACGGAGTCCCAAATAGGATAATTTGCTTTTTGGTACAAAGTTCAGCAAGAACCTTCCAAATATCATTATTTGGAAGGCCTTTGCTGAAATTCATACAAAAACGCAAATTATCCTATCCGGGACACCATTCCAAAATAACTTTGGAGGACTTCGTCATGCCCTGGTTACTTCCGGCTAATGATGAAGCCATGGATTTCTTCAATACTTTGACACTAGGAAACCTCTCTCGACCCCTCGGCGATCCTCGACCCCTCGACCCCTCGACGACCCTGGAACCCTCGACCCCTCGGCGATCCTCTTCTTCCTCTCATGTTCGAGAGGATCGCCGAGGGGTCGAGAGGTTGCCTAGTGTCAAAGGATTCAACAAAACCATGTCTTCATCATTAGGTGAAAGTAAGAGGTGCATGATGGTACGAAGCTCTCCAAAGTTATTTTGGAACGGAGTCCTAGATAGGATAATTCGTTTTTTGGTACAAAGTTCAGCAAGAACCTTCCAAATATCGTTATTTGGAAGGCCTTTGCTGAAATTCATACAAAAAGGCAAATTATCCTATCCGGGACACCATTCCAAAATAACTTTGGAGGACTTCGTCATGCCCTCGTAACTTCCGGCTAATGATGAAGCCATGGATTTCTTCAATACTTTGACACTAGGAAAGCTCTCTCGACCCCTCGGTGATCCTCGACCCCTCGAACCCTCGACGACCCTGGAACCCTCGACCCCTCGGCGATCATCTTCTTCCTCTCATGTTCGAGAGAATCGCCGAGGGGTCGGGAGGTTGCCTAGTGTCAAAGGATTCAACAAAACCATGTCTTCATCATTAGGCGAATGTAACAGGTGCATGATGGTACGAAGCTCTCCAAAGTTATTTTGGAACGGAGACCTAGATAGGATAATTCGCTTTTGGTACAAAGTTCAGCAAGAACCTTCCAAATATCGTTATTTGGAAGGCCTTTGCTGAAATTCATACAAAAAGGCAAATTATCCTATCCGGGACACCATTCCAAAATAACTTTGGAGGACTTCGTCATGCCCTCGTAACTTCCGGCTAATGATGAAGCCATGGATTTCTTCAATTCTTTGACACTAGGAAAGCTCTCTCGAGCCCTCGGTGATCCTCGACCCCTCGAACCCTCGACGACCCTGGAACCCTCGACCCCTCGGCGATCCTCTTCTTCCTCTCATGTTCGAGAGGATCGCCGAGGGGTCGGGAGGTTGCCTAGTGTCAAAGGATTCAACAAAACCATGTCTTCATCATTAGGCGAATGTAACAGGTGCATGATGGTACGAAGCTCTCCAAAGTTATTTTGGAACAGAGACCTAGATAGGATAATTCGCTTTTGGTACAAAGTTCAGCAAGAACCTTCCAAATATCGTTATTTGGAAGCCTTTGCTGAAATTCATACAAAAAGGCAAATTATCCTATCCGGGACACCATTCCAAAATAACTTTGGAGGACTTCATCATGCCCTGGTTACTTCCGGCTAATGATGAAGCCATGGATTTCTTCAATACTTTGACACTAGGAAACCTCTCTCGACCCCTCGAACCCTCGACGACCCTGGAACCCTCGACCCCTCGGCGATCCTCTTCTTCCTCTCATGTTCGAGAGGATCGCCGAGGGGTTGGGAGGTTTCCTAGTGTCAAAGGATTCAACAAAACCATGTCTTCATCATTAGGCAAAAGTAACAGGTGGATGATGGTACGAAGCTCTCCAAAGTTATTTTGGAACGGAGTCCTAGATAGGATCGATTTTTGGTACAAGGATCAGCAAGAACCTTCCAAATATCGTTATTTGGAAGGCCTTTGCTGAAATTCATACAAAAAGGCAAATTATCCTATCCGGGACACCATTCCAAAATAACTTTGGAGGACTTCGTCATGCCCTCGTAACTTCCGGCTAATGATGAAGCCATGGATTTCTTCAATACTTTGACACTAGGAAACCTCTCTCGACCCCTCGGTGATCCTCGACCCCTCGAACCCTCGACGACCCTGGAACCCTCGACCCCTCGGCGATCCTCTTCTTCCTCTCATGTTCGAGAGGACCGCCGAGGGGTCGGGAGGTTGCCTAGTGTCAAAGGATTCAACAAAACCATGTCTTCATCATTAGGCGAATGTAACAGGTGCATGATGGTACGAAGCTCTCCAAAGTTATTTTGGAACGGAGTCCTAGATAGGATAATTCGCTTTTTGGTACAAAGTTCAGCAAGAACCTTCCAAATATCGTTATTTGGAAGGCCTTTGCTGAAATACATACAAAAAGGCAAATTATCCTATCCGGGACACCATTCCAAAATAACTTTGGAGGACTTAGTCATGCCCTCGTAACTTCCGGCTAATGATGAAGCCATGGATTTCTTCAATACTTTGACACTAGGAAACCTCTCTCGACCCCTCGGTGATCCTCGACCCCTCGAACCCTCGACGACCCTGGAACCCTCGACCCCTCGGTGATCCTCTTCTTCCTCTCATGTTCGAGAGGATCGCCGAGGGGTCGGGAGGTTTCCTAGTGTCAAAGGATTCAACAAAACCATGTCTTCATCATTAGGCGAAAGTAACAGGTGCATGATGGTACGAAGCTCTCCAAAGTTATTTTGGAACGGAGTCCTAGATAGGATAATTTGCTTTTTCGTACAAGGATCAGCAAGAACCTTCCAAATATCGTTATTTGGAAGGCCTTTGCTGAAATTCATACAAAAAGGCAAATTATCCTATCCGGGACACCATTCCAAAATAACTTTGGAGGACTTCGTCATGCCCTCATAACTTCCAGCTAATGATGAAGCCATGGATTTCTTCAATACTTTGACACTAGGAAACCTCTCTCGACCGCTCGGTGATCCTCGACCCCTCGAACCCTCGACGACCCTGGAACCCTCGACCCCTCGGCGATCCTCTTCTTCCTCTCATGTTCGAGAGGATCGCCGAGGGGTCGGGAGGATGCCTAGTGTGAAAGGATTCAACAAAACCATGTCTTCATCATTAGGCGAAAGTAACAGGTGCATGATGGTACGAAGCTCTCCAAAGTTATTTTGGAACGGAGTCCTATATAGGATAATTTCCTTTTTGGTACAAAGTTCAGCAAGAACCTTCCAAATATCATTATTTGGAAGGCCTTTGCTGAAATTCATACAAAAACGCAAATTATCCTATCCGGGACACCATTCCAAAATAACTTTGGAGGACTTCGTCATGCCCTGGTTACTTCCGGCTAATGATGAAGCCATGGATTTCTTCAATACTTTGACACTAGGAAACCTCTCTCGACCCCTCGGTGATCCTCGACCCCTCGACCCCTCGACGACCCTGGAACCCTCGACCCCTCGCCGATCCTCTTCTTCCTCTCATGTTCGAGAGGATCGCCAAGGGGTCCGGAGGTTGCCTAGTGTCAAAGGATTCAACAAAACCATGTCTTCATCATTAGGTGAAAGTAAGAGGTGCATGATGGTACGAAGCTCTCCAAAGTTATTTTGGAACGGAGTCCTAGATAGGATAATTCACTTTTTGGTACAAAGTTCAGCAAGTACCTTCCAAATATCGTTATTTGGAAGGCCTTTGCTGAAATTCATACAAAAAGGCAAATTATCCTATCCGGGACACCATTCCAAAATAACTTTGGAGGACTTCGTCATGCCCTCGTAACTTCCGGCTAATGATGAAGCCATGGATTTCTTCAATACTTTGACACTAGGAAACCTCTCTCGACCATTCGGTGATCCTTGACCCCTCGAACCCTCGACGACCCTGGAACCCTCGACCCCTCGGCGATCATCTTCTTCCTCTCATGTTCGAGAGAATCGCCGAGGGGTCGGGAGGTTGCCTAGTGTCAAAGGATTCAACAAAACCATGTCTTCATCATTAGGCGAAAGTAACAAGTGCATGATGGTACGAAGCTCTCCAAAGTTATTTTGGAACGGAGTCCTAGATAGGATAATTCGCTTTTTGGTACAAAGTTCAGCAAGAACCTTCCAAATATCGTTATTTGGAAGGCCTTTGCTGAAATTCATACAAAAACGCAAATTATCCTATCCGGGACACCATTCCAAAATAACTTTGGAGGACTTCGTCATGCCCTCGTAACTTCCGGCTAATGATGAAGCCATGGATTTCTTTAATACTTTGACACTAGGAAACCTCTCTCGACCCCTCGGTGATCCTCGACCCCTCGAACCCACGACGACCCTGGAACCCTCGACCCCTCGGCGATCCTCTTCTTCCTCTCATGTTCGAGAGGATCGCCGAGGGGTCGGGAGGTTGCCTAGTGTCAAAGGATTCAACAAAACCATGTCTTCATCATTAGGCGAATGTAACAGGTGCATGATGGTACGAAGCTCTCCAAAGTTATTTTGGAACAGAGACCTAGATAGGATAATTCGCTTTTGGTACAAAGTTCAGCAAGAACCTTCCAAATATCGTTATTTGGAAGCCTTTGCTGAAATTCATACAAAAAGGCAAATTATCCTATCCGGGACACCATTCCAAAATAACTTTGGAGGACTTCGTCATGCCCTGGTTACTTCCGGCTAATGATGAAGCCATGGATTTCTTCAATACTTTGACACTAGGAAACCTCTCTCGACCCCTCGGCCATCCTCGACCCCTCGAACCGTCGACGACCCTGGAACCCTCGACCCCTCGGCGATCCTCTTCTTCCTCTCATGTTCGAGAGGATCGCCGAGGGGTTGGGAGGTTTCCTAGAGTCAAAGGATTCAACAAAACCATGTCTTCATCATTAGGCAAAAGTAACAGGTGCATGATGGTACGAAGCTCTCCAAAGTTATTTTGGAACGGAGTCCTAGATAGGATCGCTTTTTGGTACAAGGATCAGCAAGAACCTTCCAAATATCGTTATTTGGAAGGCCTTTGCTGAAATTCATACAAAAAGGCAAATTATCCTATCCGGGACACCATTCCAAATTAACTTTGGAGGACTTCGTCATGCCCTCGTAACTTCCGGCTAATGATGAAGCCATGGATTTCTTCAATACTTTGACACTAGGAAACCTCTCTCGACCCCTCGGTGATCCTCGACCCCTCGAACCCTCGACGACCCTGGAACCCTCGACCCCTCGGCGATCCTCTTCTTCCTCTCATGTTCGAGAGAATCCCCGAGGGGTCGGGAGGTTGCCTAGTGTCAAAGGATTCAACAAAACCATGTCTTCATCATTAGGCGAATGTAACAGGTGCATGATGGTTCGAAGCTCTCCAAAGTTATTTTGGAACGGAGTCCTAGATAGGATAATTCGCTTTTTGGTACAAAGTTCAGCAAGAACCTTCCAAATATCGTTATTTGGAAGGCCTTTGCTGAAATTCATACAAAAAGGCAAATTATCCTATCCGGGACACCATTCCAAAATAACTTTGGAGGACTTCGTCATGCCCTCGTAACTTCCGGCTAATGATGAAGCCATGGATTTCTTCAATACTTTGACACTAGGAAACCTCTCTCGACCCCTCGGTGATCCTCGACCCCTCGAACCCTCGACGACCCTGGAACCCTCGACCCCTCGGCGATCCTCTTCTTCCTCTCATGTTCGAGAGGATCGCCGAGGGGTCGGGAGGTTGCCTAGTGTCAAAGGATTCAACAAAACCATGTATTCATCATTAGGCGAATGTAACAAGTGCATGATGGTACGAAGCTCTCCAAAGTTATTTTGGAACAGAGACCTAGATAGGATAAT
Organism: Triticum dicoccoides; assembly: GCF_002162155.2. NCBI lineage: Eukaryota > Viridiplantae > Streptophyta > Magnoliopsida > Poales > Poaceae > Triticum > Triticum dicoccoides. The sequence continues at coordinate 696,822,421 of NC_041392.1, read as the reverse complement.
TCGCTTTTGGTACAAAGTTCAGCAAGAACCTTCCAAATATCGTTATTTGGAAGCCTTTGCTGAAATTCATACAAAAAGGCAAATTATCCTATCCGGGACACCATTCTAAAATAACTTTGGAGGACTTAGTCATGCCCTGGTTACTTCAGGCTAATGATGAAGCCATGGATTTCTTCACTACTTTGATACTAGGAAACCTCTCTCGACCCCTCGGCCATCCTCGACCCCTCGAACCCTCGACGACCCTGGAACCCTCGACCCCTCGGCGATCCTCTTCTTCCTCTCATGTTCGAGAGGATCGCCGAGGGGTTGGGAGGTTTCCTAGTGTCAAAGGATTCAAAAAAACCATGTCTTCATCATTAGGCAAAAGCAACAGGTGCATGATGGTATGAAGCTCTCCAAAGTTATTTTGGAACGGAGTCCTAGATAGGATCGCCTTTTGTACAAGGATCAGCAAGAACCTTCCAAATATCGTTATTTGGAAGGCCTTTGCTGAAATTCATACAAAAAGGCAAATTATCCTATCCGGGACACCATTCCAAAATAACTTTGGAGGACTTCATCATGCCCTCGTAACTTCCGGCTAATGATGAAGCCATGGATTTCTTCAATACTTTGACACTAGGAAACCTCTCTCGACCCCTAGGTGATCCTCGACCCCTCGAACCCTCGACGACCCTGGAACCCTCGACCCCTCGGCGATCCTCTTCTTCCTCTCATGTTCGAGAGGATCGCCGAGGGGTCGGGAGGTTGCCTAGTGTCAAAGGATTCAACAAAACCATGTCTTCATCATTAGTCGAATGTAACAGGTGCATGATGGTACGAAGCTCTCCAAAGTTATTTTGGAACGGAGTCCTAGATAGGATAATTCGCTTTTTGGTACAAAGTTCAGCAAGAACCTTCCAAATATCGTTATTTGGAAGGCCTTTGCTGAAATTCATACAAAAAGGCAAATTATCCTATCCGGGACACCATTCCAAAATAACTTTGGAGGACTTCGTCGTGCCCTCGTAACTTGCGGCTAATGATGAAGCCATGGATTTCTTCAATACTTTGACACTGGGAAACCTCTCTCGACCCCTCGGTGATCTTCGACCCCTCGAACCCTCAACGACCCTGGAACCCTCGACCCCTCGGTGATCCTCTTCTTCCTCTCATGTTCGAGAGGATCGCCGAGGGGTCGGGAGGTTGCCTAGTGTCAAAGGATTCAACAAAACTATGTCTTCATCATTAGGCGAATGTAACAAGTGCATGATGGTACGAAGCTCTCCAAAGTTATTTTGGAACGGAGTCCTAGATAGGATAATTCGCTTTTGGTACAAAGTTCAGCAAGAACCTTCCAAATATCGTTATTTGGAACGCCTTTGCTGAAATTCATACAAAAAGGCAAATTATCCTATCCGGGACACCATGCCAAAATAACTTTGGAGGACTTCGTCATGCCCTGGTTACTTCCGGCTAATGATGAAGCCATGGATTTCTTCAATACTTTGACACTAGGAAACCTCTCTCGACCACTCGGCGATCCTCGACCCCTCGAACCCTCGACGACCCTGGAACCCTCGACCCCTCGGTGATCCTCTTCTTCCTGTCATGTTCGAGAGGATCGCCGAGGGGTCGGGAGGTTTCCTAGTGTCAAAGGATTCAACAAAACCATGTCTTCATCATTAGGCGAAAGTAACAGGTGCATGATGGTACGAAGCTCTCCAAAGTTATTTTGGAACGGCGTCCTAGATAGGATAATTCGCTTTTTGGTACAAGGATCAGCAAGAACCTTCCAAATATCGTTATTTGGAAGGCGTTTGCTGAAATTCATACAAAAAGGCAGATTATCCTATCCGGGACACCATTCCAAAATAACTTTGGAGGACTTCGTCATGCCCTCGTAACTGCCGGCTAATGATGAAGCCATGGATTTATTCAATACTTCGACACTAGGAAACCTCTCTCGACCCCTCGGTGATCCTCGACCCCTCGAACCCTCGACGACCCTGGAACCCTCGACCCCTCGGTGATCCTCTTCTTCCTCTCATGTTCGAGAGGATCGCCGAGGGGTCGGGAGGTTGCCTAGTGTCAAAGGATTCAACAAAACCACGTCTTCATCATTAGGCGAATGTAACAGGTGCATGATGGTACGAAGCTCTCCAAAGTTATTTTGGAACGGAGTCCTAGATAGGATAATTCGCTTTTGGTACAAAGTTTAGCAAAAACCTTCCAAATATCGTAATTTGGAAGGCCTTTGCTGAAATTCATACAAAAAGGCAAATTATCCTATCGGGACACCATTCCAAAATAACTTTGGAGGACTTCGTCATGCCCTGGTTACTTCTGGCTAATGATGAAGCCATGGATTTCTTCAATACTTTGACACTAGGAAACCTCTCTCGACCCCTCGGCGATCCTCGACCCCTTGAAACCTCGACGACCCTGGAACCCTCGACCCCTCGGTGATCCTCTTCTTCCTCTCATGTTCGAGAGGATCGCCGAGGGGTCGGGAGGTTTCCTAGTGTCAAAGGATTAAACAAAACCATGTCTTCATCATTAGGCGAAAGTAACAGGTGCATGATGGTACGAAGCTCTCCAAAGTTATTTTGGAACGGAGTCCTAGATAGGATAATTTGCTTTTTCGTACAAGGATCAGCAAGAACCTTCCAAATATCGTTATTTGGAAGGCCTTTGCTGAAATTCATACAAAAAGGCAAATTATCCTATCCGGGACACCATTCCAAAATAACTTTGGAGGACTTCGTCATGCCCTGGTTACTTCCGGCTAATGATGAAGCCATGGATTTCTTCAATAATTTGACACTAGGAAACCTCTCTCGACCACTCGGCGATCCTCGACCCCTCGAACCCTCGACGACCCTAGAACCCTCGACCCCTCGGCGATCCTCTTCTTCCTGTCATGTTCGAGAGGATCGCCGAGGGGTCGGGAGGTTTCCTAGTGTCAAAGGATTCAACAAAACCATGTCTTCATCATTAGGCGAAAGTAACAGGTGCATGATGGTACGAAGCTCTCCAAAGTTATTTTGGAACGGAGTCCTAGATAGGATAATTCACTTTTTGGTACAAGGATTAGCAAGAACCTTCCAAATATCGTTATTTGGAAGGCCTTTGCTGAAATTCATACAAAAAGGCAAATTATCCTATCCGGGACACCATTCCAAAATAACTTTGGAGGACTTCGTCATGCCCTCGTAACTTCCGGCTAATGATGAAGCCATGGATTTATTCAATACTTTGACACTAGGAAACCTCTCTCGACCCCTCGGTGATCCTCGACCCCTCGAACCCTCGACGACCCTGGAACCCTCAACCCCTCGGCGATCCTCTTCTTCCTCTCATGTTCGAGAGGATCGCCGAGGGGTCGGGAGGTTGCCTAGTGTCAAAGGATTCAACAAAACCACGTCTTCATCATTAGGCGAATGTAACAGGTGCATGATGGTACGAAGCTCTCCTAAGTTATTTTGGAACGGAGTCCTGGATAGGATAATTCGCTTTTGGTACAAAGTTCAGCAAAAACCTTCCAAATATCGTTATTTGGAAGGCCTTTGCTGATATTCATACAAAAAGGCAAATTATACTATCCGGGACACCATTCCAAAATAACTTTGGAGGACTTCGTCATGCCCTGGTTACTTCCGGCTAATGATGAAGCCATGGATTTCTTCAATACTTTGACACTAGGAAACCTCTCTCGACCCCTCGGCGATCCTCGACCCCTCGAAACCTTGACGACCCTGGAACCCTCGACCCCTCGGTGATCCTCTTCTTCCTCTCATGTTCGAGAGGATCGCCGAGGGGTCGGGAGGTTTCCTAGTGTCAAAGGATTCAACAAAACCATGTCTTCATCATTAGGCAAAAGTAACAGGTGCATGATGGTACGAAGCTCTCCAAAGTTATTTTGGAACGGAGTCCTAGATAGGATAATTTGCTTTTTCGTACAAGGATCAGCAAGAACCTTCCAAATATCGTTATTTGGAAGGCCTTTGCTGAAATTCATACAAAAAGGCAAATTATCCTATCCGGGACACCATTCCAAAATAACTTTGGAGGACTTCGTCATGCCCTCGTAACTTCCGGCTAATGATGAAGCCATGGATTTCTTCAATACTTTGACACTAGGAAACCTCTCTCGACCCCTCGGTGATCCTCGACCCCTCGAACCCTCGACGACCCTGGAACCCTCGACCCCTCGGCGATCCTCTTCTTCCTCTCATGTTCGAGAGGATCGCCGAGGGGTCGGGAGGTTGCCTAGTGTGAAAGGATTCAACAAAACCATGTCTTCATCATTAGGCGAAAGTAACAGGTGCATGATGGTACAAAGCTCTCCAAAGTTATTTTGGAACGGAGTCCTAGATAGGATAATTTGCTTTTTGGTACAAAGTTCAGCAAGAACATTCCAAATATCGTTATTTGGAAGGCCTTTGCTGAAATTCATACAAAAACGCAAATTATCCTATCCGGGACACCATTCCAAAATAACTTTGGAGGACTTCGTCATGCCCTGGTTACTTCCGGCTAATGATGAAGCCATGGATTTCTTCAATACTTTGACCCTAGGAAACCTCTCTCGACCCCTCGGCGATCCTCGACCCCTCGACCCCTCGACGACCCTGGAACCCTCGACCCCTCGGCGATCCTCTTCTTCCTCTCATGTTCGAGAGGATCGCCGAGGGGTCGGGAGGTTGCCTAGTGTCAAAGGATTCAACGAAACCATGTCTTCATCATTAGGTGAAAGTAAGAGGTGCATGATGGTACGAAGCTCTCCAAAGTTATTTTGGAACGGAGTCCTAGATAGGATAATTCGCTTTTGGTACAAAGTTCAGCAAGAACATTCCAAATATCATTATTTGGAAGGCCTTTGCTGAAATTCATACAAAAACGCAAATTATCCTATCCGGGACACCATTCCAAAATAACTTTGGAGGACTTCGTCATGCCCTGGTTACTTCCGGCTAATGATGAAGCCACGGATTTCTTCAATACTTTGACACTAGGAAACCTCTCTCGACCCCTCGGCGATCCTCGACCCCTCGACCCCTCGACGACCCTGGAACCCTCGACCCCTCGGCGATCCTCTTCTTCCTCTCATGTTCGAGAGGATCGCCGAGGGGTCGGGAGGTTACCTAGTGTCAAAGGATTCAACAAAACCATGTCTTCATCATTAGGTGAAAGTAAGAGGTGCATGATGGTACGAAGCTCTCCAAAGTTATTTTGGAACGGAGTCCTAGATAGGATAATTCGCTTTTTGGTACAAAGTTTAGCAAGAACCTTCCAAATATCGTTATTTGGAAGGCCTTTGCTGAAATTCATACAAAAAGGCAAATTATCCTATTCGGGACACCATTCCAAAATAACTTTGGAGGACTTCGTCATGCCCTCGTAACTTCCGGCTAATGACGAAGCCATGGATTTCTTCAATACTTTGACACTAGGAAACCTCTCTCGACCCCTCGGTGATCCTCGACCCCTCGAACCCTCGACGACCCTGGAACCCTCGACCCCTCGGCGATCATCTTCTTCCTCTCATGTTCGAGAGAATCGCCGACGGGTCGGGAGGTTGCATAGTGTCAAAGGATTCAACAAAACCATGTCTTCATCATTACGCGAATGTAACAGGTGCATGATGGTACGAAGCTCTCCAAAGTTATTTTGGAACGGAGTCCTAGATAGGATAATTC
>NC_041392.1:696815497-696815936 GCF_002162155.2 Triticum dicoccoides | reverse complement strand
AACCCTCGACGACCCTGGAACCCTCAACCCCTCGGCGATCCTCTTCTTCCTCTCATGTTCGAGAGGATCGCCGAGGGGTCGGGAGGTTGCCTAGTGTCAAAGGATTCAACAAAACCACGTCTTCATCATTAGGCGAATGTAACAGGTGCATGATGGTACGAAGCTCTCCTAAGTTATTTTGGAACGGAGTCCTGGATAGGATAATTCGCTTTTGGTACAAAGTTCAGCAAAAACCTTCCAAATATCGTTATTTGGAAGGCCTTTGCTGATATTCATACAAAAAGGCAAATTATACTATCCGGGACACCATTCCAAAATAACTTTGGAGGACTTCGTCATGCCCTGGTTACTTCCGGCTAATGATGAAGCCATGGATTTCTTCAATACTTTGACACTAGGAAACCTCTCTCGACCCCTCGGCGATCCTCGACCCCTCGAA
>NC_041392.1:696761887-696813148 GCF_002162155.2 Triticum dicoccoides | reverse complement strand
ACTTCCGGCTAATGATGAAGCCATGGATTTCTTCAATACTTTGACACTAGGAAACCTCTCTCGACCCCTCGGTGATCCTCGACCCCTCGAACCCTCGACGACCCTGGAACCCTCGACCCCTCGGCGATCCTCTTCTTCCTCTCATGTTCGAGAGGATCGCCGAGGGGTCGGGAGGTTGCCTAGTGTGAAAGGATTCAACAAAACCATGTCTTCATCATTAGGCGAAAGTAACAGGTGCATGATGGTACAAAGCTCTCCAAAGTTATTTTGGAACGGAGTCCTAGATAGGATAATTTGCTTTTTGGTACAAAGTTCAGCAAGAACATTCCAAATATCATTATTTGGAAGGCCTTTGCTGAAATTCATACAAAAACGCAAATTATCCTATCCGGGACACCATTCCAAAATAACTTTGGAGGACTTCGTCATGCCCTGGTTACTTCCGGCTAATGATGAAGCCATGGATTTCTTCAATACTTTGACACTAGGAAACCTCTCTCGACCCCTCGGCGATCCTCGACCCCTCGACCCCTCGACGACCCTGGAACCCTCGACCCCTCGGCGATCCTCTTCTTCCTCTCATGTTCGAGAGGATCGCCGAGGGGTCGGGAGGTTACCTAGTGTCAAAGGATTCAACAAAACCATGTCTTCATCATTAGGTGAAAGTAAGAGGTGCATGATGGTACGAAGCTCTCCAAAGTTATTTTGGAACGGAGTCCTAGATAGGATAATTCGCTTTTTGGTACAAAGTTTAGCAAGAACCTTCCAAATATCGTTATTTGGAAGGCCTTTGCTGAAATTCATACAAAAAGGCAAATTATCCTATCCGGGACACCATTCCAAAATAACTTTGGAGGACTTCGTCATGCCCTCGTAACTTCCGGCTAATGACGAAGCCATGGATTTCTTCAATACTTTGACACTAGGAAACCTCTCTCGACCCCTCGGTGATCCTCGACCCCTCGAACCCTCGACGACCCTGGAACCCTCGACCCCTCGGCGATCATCTTCTTCCTCTCATGTTCGAGAGAATCGCCGAGGGGTCGGGAGGTTGCATAGTGTCAAAGGATTCAACAAAACCATGTCTTCATCATTACGCGAATGTAACAGGTGCATGATGGTACGAAGCTCTCCAAAGTTATTTTGGAACGGAGTCCTAGATAGGATAATTCGCTTTTTGGTACAAAGTTCAGCAAGAACCTTCCAAATATCGTTATTTGGAAGGCCTTTGCTGAAATTCATACAAAAAGGCAAATTATCCTATCCGGGACACCATTCCAAAATAACTTTGGAGGACTTCGTCATGCCCTCGTAACTTCCGGCTAATGATGAAGCCATGGATTTCTTCAATACTTTGACACTAGGAAACCTCTCTCGACCCCTCGGTGATCCTCGACCCCACGATCCCACGACGACCCTGGAACCCTCGACCCCTCGGCGATCCTCTTCTTCCTCTCATGTTCGAGAGGATCGCCGAGGGGTCGGGAGGTTGCCTAGTGTCAAAGGTTTCAACAAAACCATGTCTTCATCATTAGGCGAATGTAACAGGTGGATGATGGTACGAAGCTCTCCAAAGTTATGTTGGAACAGAGACCTAGATAGGATAATTCGCTTTTGGTACAAAGTTTAGCAAGAACCTTCCAAATATCGTTATTTGGAAGCCTTTCCTGAAATTCATACAAAAAGGCAAATTATCCTATCCGGGACACCATTCCAAAATAACTTTGGAGGACTTCGTCATGCCCTGGTTACTTCCGGCTAATGATGAAGCAATGGATTTCTTCAGTACTTTGACACTAGGAAACCTCTCTCGACCCCTCGGCCATCCTCGACCCCTCGAACCCTCGACGACCCTGGAACCCTCGACCCCTCGGCGATCCTCTTCTTCCTCTCATGTTCAAGAGGATCGCCGAGGGGTCGGGAGGTTGCCTAGTGTCAAAGGATTCAACAAAACCATGTCTTCATCATTAGGCGAATCTAACAGGTGCATGATGGTACGAAGCTCTCCAAAGTTATTTTGGAACGGAGTCCTAGATAGGATAATTCGCTTTTTGGTACAAAGTTCAGCAAGAACCTTCCAAATATCGTTATTTGGAAGGCCTTTGCTGAAATTCATACAAAAAGGCAAATTATCCTATCCGGGACACCATTCCAAATTAACTTTGGAGGACTTCGTCATGCCCTCGTAACTTCCGGCTAATGATGAAGCCATGGATTTCTTCAATACTTTGACACTAGGAAACCTCTCTCGACCCCTCGGTGATCCTCGACCCCTCGAACCCTCGACGACCCTGGAACCCTCGACCCCTCGGCGATCCTCTTCTTCCTCTCATGTTCAAGAGGATCGCCGAGGGGTCGGGAGGTTGCCTAGTGTCAAAGGATTCAACAAAACCATGTCTTCATCATTAGGCGAATCTAACAGGTGCATGATGGTACGAAGCTCTCCAAAGTTATTTTGGAACGGAGTCCTAGATAGGATAATTCGCTTTTTGGTACAAAGTTCAGCAAGAACCTTCCAAATATCGTTATTTGGAAGGCCTTTGCTGAAATTCATACAAAAAGGCAAATTATCCTATCCGGGACACCATTCCAAAATAACTTTGGAGGACTTCGTCATGCCCTCGTAACTTCCGGCTAATGATGAAGCCATGGATTTCTTCAATACTTTGACACTAGGAAACCTCTCTCGACCCCTCGAACCCTCGACGACCCTGGAACCCTTGACCCCTCGGTGATCCTCTTCTTCCTCTCATGTTCGAGAGGATCGCCGAGGGGTCGGGACGTTGCCTAGTGTCAAAGGATTCAACAAAACCATGTCTTCATCATTAGGCGAATGTAACAGGTGCATGATGGTACGAAGCTCTCCAAAGTTATTTTGGAACGGAGTCCTAGATAGGATAATTCGCTTTTTGGTACAAAGTTCAGCAAGAACCTTCCAAATATCGTTATTTGGAAGGCCTTTGCTGAAATTCATACAAAAAGGCAAATTATCCTATCCGGGACACCATTCCAAAATAACTTTGGAGGACTACGTCATGCCCTGGTTACTTCCGGCTAATGATGAAGCCTTGGATTTCTTCAATACTTTGACACTAGGAAACCTCTCTCGACCACTCGGCGATCCTCGACCCCTCGAACCCTCGACGACCCTGGAACCCTCGACCCCTCGGCGATCCTCTTCTTCCTCTCATGTTCGAGAGGATCGCCGAGGGGTCGGGAGGTTTCCTAGTGTCAAAGGATTCAACAAAACCATGTCTTCATCATTAGGCAAAAGTAACAGGTGCATGATGGTACCAAGCTCTCCAAAGTTATTTTGGAACGGAGTCCTAGATAGGATAATTCGCTTTTTGGTACAAGGATCAGCAAGAACCTTCCAAATATCATTATTTGGAAGGCCTTTGCTGAAATTCATACAAAAAGGCAAATTATCCTATCCGGGACACCATTCCAAAATAACTTTGGAGGACTTCGTCATGCCCTCGTAACTTCCGGCTAATGATGAAGCCATGGATTTCTTCAATACTTTGACACTAGGAAACCTCTCTCGACCCCTCGGTGATCCTCGACCCCTCAAACCCTCGACGACCCTGGAACCCTCGACCCCTCGGCGATCCTCTTCTTCCTCTCATGTTCGAGAGGATCGCCGAGGGGTCGGGAGGTTGCCTAGTGTGAAAGGATTCAACAAAACCATGTCTTCATCATTAGGCGAATGTAACAGGTGCATGATGGTACGAAGCTCTCCAAAGTTATTTTGGAACGGAGTCCTAGATAGGATAATTCGCTTTTTGGTACAAAGTTCAGCAAGAACCTTCCAAATATCGTTATTTGGAAGGCCTCTGCTGAAATTCATACAAAAAGGCAAATTATCCTATCCGGGACACCATTCCAAAATAACTTTGGGGGACTTCGTCATGCCCTCGTAACTTCTGGCTAATGATGAAGCCATGGATTTATTCAATACTTTGACACTAGGAAACCTCTCTCGACCCCTCGGTGATCCTCGACCCCTCGAACCCTCGACGACCCTGGAACCCTCGACCCCTCGGCGATCCTCTTCTTCCTCTCATGTTCGAGAGGATCGCCGAGGGGTCGGGAGGTTGCCTAGTGTCAAAGGATTCAACAAAACCACGTCTTCATCATTAGGCGAATGTAACAGGTGCATGATGGTACGAAGCTCTCCAAAGTTATTTTGGAACGGAGTCCTAGATAGGATAATTCGCTTTTGGTACAAAGTTCAGCAAAAACCTTCCAAATATCGTTATTTAGAAGGCCTTTGCTGCAATTCATACAAAAAGGCAAATTATCCTATCCGGGACACCATTCCAAAATAACTTTGGAGGACTTCGTCATGCCCTGGTTACTTCCGGCTAATGATGAAGCCATGGATTTCTTCAATACTTTGACACTAGGAAACCTCTCTCGACCCCTCCTCGACCCCTCGAAACCTCGACGACCCTGGAACCCTCGACCCCTCGGTGATCCTCTTCTTCCTCTCATGTTCGAGAGGATCGCCGAGGGGTCGGGAGGTTTCCTAGTGTCAAAGGATTCAACAAAACCATGTCTTCATCATTAGGCGAAAGTAACAGGTGCATGATGGTACGAAGCTCTCCAAAGTTATTTTGGAACGGAGTCCTAGATAGGATAATTTGCTTTTTGGTACAAGGATCAGCAAGAACCTTCCAAATATCCTTATTTGGAAGGCCTTTGCTGAAATTCATACAAAAAGGCAAATTATCCTATCCGGGACACCATTCCAAAATAACTTTGGAGGACTTCGTCATGCCCTCGTAACTTCCGGCTAATGATGAAGCCATGGATTTCTTCAATACTTTGACACTAGGAAACCTCTCTCGACCCCTCGGTGATCCTCGACCCCTCGAACCCTCGACGACCCTGGAACCCTCGACCCCTCGGCGATCCTCTTCTTCCTCTCATGTTCGAGAGGATCGCCGAGGGGTCAGGAGGTTGCCTAGTGTCAAAGGATTCAACAAAACCACGTCTTCATCATTAGGCGAATGTAACAGGTGCATGATGGTACGAAGCTCTCCAAAGTTATTTTGGAACGGAGTCCTAGATAGGATAATTCGCTTTTGGTACAAAGTTCAGCAAAAACCTTCCAAATATCGTTATTTGGAAGGCCTTTGCTGAAATTCATACAAAAAGGCAAATTATCCTATCCGGGACACCATTCCAAAATAACTTTGGAGGACTTCGTCATGCCCTGGTTACTTCCGGCTAATGATGAAGCCATGGATTTCTTTAATACTTTGACACTAGGAAACCTCTCTCGACCCCTCCTCGACCCCTCGAAACCTCGATGACCCTTGAACCTTAGACCCCTCGGTGATCCTCTTCTTCCTCTCATGTTCGAGAGGATCGCCGAGGGGTCGGGAGGTTTCCTAGTGTCAAAGGATTCAACAAAACCATGTCTTCATCATTAGGCGAAAGTAACAGGTGCATGATGGTACGAAGCTCTCCAAAGTTATTTTGGAACGGAGTCCTAGATAGGATAATTTGCTTTTTCGTACAAGGATCAGCAAGAACCTTCCAAATATCCTTATTTGGAAGGCCTTTGCTGAAATTCATACAAAAAGGCAAATTATCCTATCCGGGACACCATTCCAAAATAACTTTGGAGGACTTCGTCATGCCCTCGTAACTTCCGGCTAATGATGAAGCCATGGATTTCTTCAATACTTTGCCACTAGGAAACCTCTCTCGACCCCTCGGTGATCCTCGACCCCTCGAACCCTCGACGACCCTGGAACCCTCGACCCCTCGGCGATCCTCTTCTTCCTCTCATGTTCGAGAGGATCGCCGAGGGGTCGGGAGGTTGCCTAGTGTGAAAGGATTCAACAAAACCATGTCTTCATCATTAGGCGAAAGTAACAGGTGCATGATGGTACAAAGCTCTCCAAAGTTATTTTGGAACGGAGTCCTAGATAGGATAATTTGCTTTTTGGTACAAAGTTCAGCAAGAACCTTCCAAATATCATTATTTGGAAGGCCTTTGCTGAAATTCATACAAAAACGCAAATAATCCTATCCGGGACACCATTCCAAAATAACTTTGGAGGACTTCGTCATGCCCTGGTTACTTCCGGCTAATGATGAAGCCATGGATTTCTTCAATACTTTGACACTAGGAAACCTCTCTCGACCCCTCGGCGATCCTCGACCCCTCGACCCCTCGACGACCCTGGAACCCTCGACCCCTCGGCGATCCTCTTCTTCCTCTCATGTTCGAGAGGATCGCCGAGGGGTCGGGAGGTTGCCTAGTGTCAAAGGATTCAACAAAACCATGTCTTCATCATTAGTCGAATGTAACAGGTGCATGATGGTACGAAGCTCTCCAAAGTTATTTTGGAACGGAGTCCCAGATAGGATAATTCGCTTTTTGGTACAAAGTTCAGCAAGAACCTTCCAAATATCGTTATTTGGAAGGCCTTTGCTGAAATTCATACAAAAATGCAAATTATCCTATCCGGGACACCATTCCAAAATAACTTTGGAGGACTTCGTCATGCCCTCGTAACTTCCGGCTAATGATGAAGCCATGGATTTCTTCAATACTTTGACACTAGGAAACCTCTCTCGACCCCTCGGTGATCCTCGACCCCTCGAACCCTCGACGACCCTGGAACCCTCGACCCCTCGGCGATCATCTTCTTCCTCTCATGTCCGAGAGAATCGCCGAGGGGTCGGGAGGTTGCCTAGTGTCAAAGGATTCAACAAAACCATGTCTTCATCATTACGCGAATGTAACAGGTGCATGATGGTACGAAGCTCTCCAAAGTTATTTTGGAATGGAGTCCTAGATAGGATAATTCGCTTTTTGGTACAAAGTTCAGCAAGAACCTTCCAAATATCGTTATTTGGAAGGCCTTTGCTGCAATTCATACAAAAAGGCAAATTATCCTATCCGAGACACCATTCCAAAATAACTTTGGAGGACTTCGTCATGCCCTCGTAACTTCCGGCTAATGATGAAGCCATGGATTTCTTCAATACCTTGACACTAGGAAACCTCTCTCGACCCCTCGGTGATCCTCGACCCCACGAACCCACGACGACCCTGGAACCCTCGACCCCTCGGCGATCCTCTTCTTCCTCTCATGTTCGAGAGGATCGCCGAGGGGTCGGGACGTTGCCTAGTGTCAAAGGATTCAACAAAACCATGTCTTCATCATTAGGCGAATGTAACAGGTGCATGATGGTACGAAGCTCTCCAAAGTTATTTTGGAACAGAGACCTAGATAGGATAATTCGCTTTTGGTACAAAGTTTAGCAAGAACCTTCCAAATATCGTTATTTGGAAGCCTTTGCTGAAATTCATACAAAAAGGCAAATTATCTTATCCGGGACACCATTCCAAAATAACTTTGGAGGACTTCATCATGCCCTGGTTACTTCCGGCTAATGATGAAGCCATGGATTTCTTCAATACTTTGACACTAGGAAACCTCTCTCGACCCCTCGGCCATCCTCGACCCCTCGAACCCTCGACGACCCTGGAACCCTCGACCCCTCGGCGAGCCTCTTCTTCCTCTCATGTTCGAGAGGATCGCCGAGGGGCTCGGAGGTTTCCTAGTGTCAAAGGATTCAACAAAACCATGTCTTCATCATTAGGCAAAAGTAACAGGTGCATGATGGTACGAAGCTCTCCAAAGTTATTCTGGAACAGAGTCCTAGATAGGATCGCTTATTGGTACAAGGATCAGCAAGAACCTTCCAAATATCGTTATTTGGAAGGCCTTTGCTGAAATTCATACAAAAAGGCAAATTATCCTATCCGGGACACCATTCCAAATTAACTTTGGAGGACTTCGTCATGCCCTCGTAACTTCCGGCTAATGATGAAGCCATGGATTTCTTCAATACTTTGACACTAGGAAACCTCTCTCGACCCCTCGGTGATCCTCGACCCCTCGAACCCTCGACGACCCTGGAACCCTCGACCCCTCGGCGATCCTCTTCTTCCTCTCATGTTCAAGAGGATCGCCGAGGGGTCGAGAGGTTGCCTAGTGTCAACGGATTCAACAAAACCATGTCTTCATCATTAGGCGAATGTAACAGGTGCATGATGGTACGAAGCTCTCCAAAGTTATTTTGGAACGGAGTCCTAGATAGGATAATTCGCTTTTTGGTACAAAGTTCAGCAAGAACCTTCCAAATATCGTTATTTGGAAGGCCTTTGCTGAAATTCATACAAAAAGGCAAATTATCCTATCCGGGACACCATTCCAAAATAACTTTGGAGGACTTCGTCATGCCCTCGTAACTTCCGGCTAATGATGAAGCCATGGATTTCTTCAATACTTTGACACTAGGAAACCTCTCTCGACCCCTCGGTGATCCTCGACCCCTCGAACCCTTGACGACCCTGGAACCCTCGACCCCTCGGTGATCCTCTTCTTCCTCTCATGTTCGAGAGGATCGCCGAGGGGTCGGGAGGTTGCCTAGTGTCAAAGGATTCAACAAAACCATGTCTTGATCATTAGGCGATAGTAACAGGTGCATGATGGTACGAAGCTCTCCAAAGTTATTTTGGAACGGAGTCCTAGATAGGATAATTCGCTTTTTGGTACAAAGTTCAGCAAGAACCTTCCAAATATCGTTATTTGGAAGGCCTTTGCTGAAATTCATACAAAAAGGCAAATTGTCCTATCCGGGACACCATTTCAAAATAACTTTGGAGGACTTCGTAATTCCCTAGTTACTTCCGACTAATGATGAAGCCATGGATTTCTTCAATACTTTGACACTAGGAAACCTCTCTCGACCCCTCGGCGATCCTCGACCCCTCGACCCCTCGACGACCCTGGAACCCTCGACCCCTCGGCGATCCTCTTCTTCCTCTCATGTTCGAGAGGATCGCCGAGGGGTCGAGAGGTTGCCTAGTGTCAAAGGATTCAACAAAACCATGTCTTCATCATTAGGCGAAAGTAACAGGTGCATGATGGTACGAAGCTCTCCAAAGTTATTTTGGAACGGAGTCCTAGATAGGATAATTCGCTTTTGGTACAAAGTTCAGCAAAAACCTTCCAAATATCGTTATTTGGAAGGCCTTTGCTGAAATTCATACAAAAAGGCAAATTATCCTATCCGGGACACCATTCCAAAATAACTTTGGAGGACTTCGTCATGCCCTGGTTACTTCCGGCTAATGATGAAGCCATGGATTTCTTCAATACTTTGACACTAGGAAACCTCTCTCGACCCCTCGGCGATCCTCGACCCCTCGAAACCTCGACGACCCTGGAACCCTCGACCCCTCGGTGATCCTCTTCTTCCTCTCATGTTCGAGAGGATCGCCGAGGGGTCGGGAGGTTTCCTAGTGTCAAAGGATTCAACAAAACCATGTCTTCATCATTAGGCGAAAGTAACAGGTGCATGATGGTACGAAGCTCTCCAAAGTTATTTTGGAACGGAGTCCTAGATAGGATAATTTGCTTTTTCGTACAAGGATCAGCAAGAACCTTCCAAATATCGTTATTTGGAAGGCCTTTGCTGAAATTCATACAAAAAGGCAAATTATCCTATCCGGGACACCATTCTAAAATAACTTTGGAGGACTTCGTCATGCCCTCGTAACTTCCGGCTAATGATGAAGCCATGGATTTCTTCAATTCTTTGACACTAGGAAACCTCTCTCGACCCCTCGGTGATCCTCGACCCCTCGAACCCTCGACGACCCTGGAACCCTCGACCCCTCAGCGATCCTCTTCTTCCTCTCATGTTCGAGAGGATCGCCGAGGGGTCGGGAGGTTGCCTAGTGTGAAAGGATTCAACAAAACCATGTCTTCATCATTAGGCGAAAGTAACAGGTGCATGATGGTACAAAGCTCTCCAAAGTTATTTTGGAACGGAGTCCTAGATAGGATAATTTGCTTTTTGGTACAAAGTTCAGCAAGAACCTTCCAAATATCATTATTTGGAAGGCCTTTGCTGAAATTCATACAAAAACGCAAATTATCCTATCCGGGACACCATTCCAAAATAACTTTGGAGGACTTCGTCATGCCCTGGTTACTTCCGGCTAATGATGAAGCCATGGATTTCTTCAATACTTTGACACTAGGAAACCTCTCTCGACCCCTCGGCGATCCTCGACCCCTCGACCCCTCGACGACCCTGGAACCCTCGACCCTCGGCGATCCTCTTCTTCCTCTCATGTTCGAGAGGATCGCCGAGGGGTCGGGAGGTTGCCTAGTGTCAAAGGATTCAACAAAACCATGTCTTCATCATTAGTCGAATGTAACAGGTGCATGATGGTACGAAGCTCTCCAAAGTTATTTTGGAACGGAGTCCTAGATAGGATAATTCGCTTTTTGGTACAAAGTTCAGCAAGAACCTTCCAAATATCGTTATTTGGAAGGCCTTTGCTGAAATTCATACAAAAAGGCAAATTATCCTATCCGGGACACCATTCCAAAATAACTTTGGAGGACTTCGTCATGCCCTCGTAACTTCCGGCTAATGATGAAGCCATGGATTTCTTCAATACTTTGACACTAGGAAACCTCTCTCGACCCCTCGGTGATCCTCGACCCCTCGAACCCTCGACGACCCTGGAACCCTCGACCCCTCGGCGATCATCTTCTTCCTCTCATGTTCGAGAGAATCGCCGAGGGGTCGGGAGGTTGCCTAGTGTCAAAGGATTCAACAAAACCATGTCTTCATCATTACGCGAATGTAACAGGTGCATGATGGTACGAAGCTCTCCAAAGTTATTTTGGAACGGAGTCCTAGATAGGATAATTCGCTTTTTGGTACAAAGTTCAGCAAGAACCTTCCAAATATCGTTATTTGGAAGGCCTTTGCTGAAATTCATACAAAAAGGCAAATTATCCTATCCGAGACACCATTCCAAAATAACTTTGGAGGACTTCGTCATGCCCTCGTAACTTCCGGCTAATGATGAAGCCATGGATTTCTTCAATACTTTGACACTAGGAAACCTCTCTCGACCCCTCGGTGATCCTCGACCCCACGAACCCACGACGACCCTGGAACCCTCGACCCCTCGGCGATCCTCTTCTTCCTCTCATGTTCGAGAGGATCGCCGAGGGGTCAGGAGGTTGCCTAGTGTCAAAGGATTCAACAAAACCATGTCTTCATCATTAGGCGAATGTAACAGGTGCATGATGGTACGAAGCTCTCCAAAGTTATTTTGGAACAGAGACCTAGATAGGATAATTCGCTTTTGGTACAAAGTTTAGCAAGAACCTTCCAAATATCGTTATTTGGAAGCCTTTGCTGAAATTCATACAAAAAGGCAAATTATCCTATCCGGGACACCATTCCAAAATAACTTTGGAGGACTTCGTCATGCCCTGGTTACTTCCGGCTAATGATGAAGCCATGGATTTCTTCAATACTTTGACACTAGGAAACCTCTCTCGACCCCTCGGCCATCCTCGACCCCTCGAACCCTCGACGACCCTGGAACCCTCGACCCCTCGGCGAGCCTCTTCTTCCTCTCATGTTCGAGAGGATCGCCGAGGGGCTCGGAGGTTTCCTAGTGTCAAAGGATTCAACAAAACCATGTCTTCATCATTAGGCAAAAGTAACAGGTGCATGATGGTACGAAGCTCTCCAAAGTTATTTTGGAACGGAGTCCTAGATAGGATCGCTTATTGGTACAAGGATCAGCAAGAACCTTCCAAATATCGTTATTTGGAAGGCCTTTGCTAAAATTCATACAAAAAGGCAAATTATCCTATCCGGGACACCATTCCAAATTAACTTTGGAGGACTTCGTCATGCCCTCGTAACTTCGGGCTAATGATGAAGCCATGGATTTCTTCAATACTTTGACACTAGGAAACCTCTCTCGACCCCTCGGTGATCCTCGACCCCTCGAACCCTCGACGACCCTGGAACCCTCGACCCCTCGGCGATCCTCTTCTTCCTCTCATGTTCAAGAGGATCGCCGAGGGGTCGGGAGGTTGCCTAGTGTCAACGGATTCAACAAAACCATGTCTTCATCATTAGGCGAATGTAACAGGTGCATGATGGTACGAAGCTCTCCAAAGTTATTTTGGAACGGAGTCCTAGATAGGATAATTCGCTTTTTGGTACAAAGTTCAGCAAGAACCTTCCAAATATCGTTATTTGGAAGGCCTTTGCTGAAATTCATACAAAAAGGCAAATTATCCTATCCGGGACACCATTCCAAAATAACTTTGGAGGACTTCGTCATGCCCTCGTAACTTCCGGCTAATGATGAAGCCATGGATTTCTTCAATACTTTGACACTAGGAAACCTCTCTCGACCCCTCGGTGATCCTCGACCCCTCGAACCCTTGACGACCCTGGAACCCTCGACCCCTCGGTGATCCTCTTCTTCCTCTCATGTTCGAGAGGATCGCTGAGGGGTCGGGAGGTTGCCTAGTGTCAAAGGATTCAACAAAACCATGTCTTCATCATTAGGCGAAAGTAACAGGTGCATGATGGTACGAAGCTCTCCAAAGTTATTTTGGAACGGAGTCCTAGATAGGATAATTCGCTTTTGGTACAAAGTTCAGCAAGAACCTTCCAAATATCGTTATTTGGAAGGCCTTTGCTGAAATTCATACAAAAAGGCAAATTATCCTATCCGGGACACCATTCCAAAATAACTTTGGAGGACTACGTCATGCCCTGGTTACTTCCGGCTAATGATGAAGCCTTGGATTTCTTCAATACTTTGACACTAGGAAACCTCCCTCGACCACTCGGCGATCCTCGACCCCTCGAACCCTCGACGACCCTGGAACCCTCGACCCCTCGGCGATCCTCTTCTTCCTCTCATGTTTGAGAGGATCGCCGAGGGGTCGGGAGGTTTCCTAGTGTCAAAGGATTCAACAAAACCATGTCTTCATCATTAGGCAAAAGTAACAGGTGCATGATGGTACCAAGCTCTCCAAAGTTATTTTGGAACGGAGTCCTAGATAGGATAATTCCCTTTTTGGTACAAGGATCAGCAAGAACCTTCCAAATATCATTATTTGGAAGGCCTTTGCTGAAATTCATACAAAAAGGCAAATTATCCTATCCGGGACACCATTCCAAAATAACTTTGGAGGACTTCGTCATGCCCTCCTAACTTCCGGCTAATGATGAAGCCATGGATTTCTTTAATACTTTGACACTAGGAAACCTCTCTCGACCCCTCGGTGATCCTCGACCCCTCGAACCCTCGACGACCCTGGAACCCTCGACCCCTCGGCGATCCTCTTCTTCCTCTCATGTTCGAGAGGATCGCCGAGGGATCGGAAGGTTTCCTAGTGTGAAAGGATTCAACAAAACCATGTCTTCATCATTAGGCGAAAGTAACAGGTGCAAAGCTACAAAGCTCTCCAAAGTTATTTTGGAACGGAGTCCTAGATAGGATAATTTGCTTTTTGGTACAAAGTTCAGCAAGAACCTTCCAAATATCATTATTTGGAAGGCCTTTGCTGAAATTCATACAAAAACGCAAATTATCCTATCCGGGACACCATTCCAAAATAACTTTGGAGGACTTCGTCATGCCCTGGTTACTTCCGGCTAATGATGAAGCCATGGATTTCTTCAATACTTTGACACTAGGAAACCTCTCTCGACCCCTCGGCCATCCTCGACCCCTCGAACCCTCGACGACCCTGGAACCCTCGACCCCTCGGCGAGCCTCTTCTTCCTCTCATGTTCGAGAGGATCGCCGAGGGGCTCGGAGGTTTCCTAGTGTCAAAGGATTCAACAAAACCATGTCTTCATCATTAGGCAAAAGTAACAGGTGCATGATGGTACGAAGCTCTCCAAAGTTATTTTGGAACGGAGTCCTAGATAGGATCGCTTATTGGTACAAGGATCAGCAAGAACCTTCCAAATATCGTTATTTGGAAGGCCTTTGCTGAAATTCATACAAAAAGGCAAATTATCCTATCCGGGACACCATTCCAAATTAACTTTGGAGGACTTCGTCATGCCCTCGTAACTTCCGGCTAATGATGAAGCCATGGATTTCTTCAATACTTTGACACTAGGAAACCTCTCTCGACCCCTCGGTGATCCTCGACCCCTCGAACCCTCGACGACCCTGGAACCCTCGACCCCTCGGCGATCCTCTTCTTCCTCTCATGTTCAAGAGGATCGCCGAGGGGTCAGGAGGTTGCCTAGTGTCAACGGATTCAACAAAACCATGTCTTCATCATTAGGCGAATGTAACAGGTGCATGATGGTACGAAGCTCTCCAAAGTTATTTTGGAACGGAGTCCTAGATAGGATAATTCGCTTTTTGGTACAAAGTTCAGCAAGAACCTTCCAAATATCGTTATTTGGAAGGCCTTTGCTGAAATTCATACAAAAAGGCAAATTATCCTATCCGGGACACCATTCCAAAATAACTTTGGAGGACTTCGTCATGCCCTCGTAACTTCCGGCTAATGATGAAGCCATGGATTTCTTCAATACTTTGACACTAGGAAACCTCTCTCGACCCCTCGGTGATCCTCGACCCCTCGAACCCTTGACGACCCTGGAACCCTCGACCCCTCGGTGATCCTCTTCTTCCTCTCATGTTCGAGAGGATCGCTGAGGGGTCGGGAGGTTGCCTAGTGTCAAAGGATTCAACAAAACCATGTCTTCATCATTAGGCGAAAGTAACAGGTGCATGATGGTACGAAGCTCTCCAAAGTTATTTTGGAACGGAGTCCTAGATAGGATAATTCGCTTTTGGTACAAAGTTCAGCAAGAACCTTCCAAATATCGTTATTTGGAAGGCCTTTGCTGAAATTCATACAAAAAGGCAAATTATCCTATCCGGGACACCATTCCAAAATAACTTTGGAGGACTACGTCATGCCCTGGTTACTTCCGGCTAATGATGAAGCCTTGGATTTCTTCAATACTTTGACACTAGGAAACCTCCCTCGACCACTCGGCGATCCTCGACCCCTCGAACCCTCGACGACCCTGGAACCCTCGACCCCTCGGCGATCCTCTTCTTCCTCTCATGTTTGAGAGGATCGCCGAGGGGTCGGGAGGTTTCCTAGTGTCAAAGGATTCAACAAAACCATGTCTTCATCATTAGGCAAAAGTAACAGGTGCATGATGGTACCAAGCTCTCCAAAGTTATTTTGGAACGGAGTCCTAGATAGGATAATTCGCTTTTTGGTACAAGGATCAGCAAGAACCTTCCAAATATCATTATTTGGAAGGCCTTTGCTGAAATTCATACAAAAAGGCAAATTATCCTATCCGGGACACCATTCCAAAATAACTTTGGAGGACTTCGTCATGCCCTCCTAACTTCCGGCTAATGATGAAGCCATGGATTTCTTTAATACTTTGACACTAGGAAACCTCTCTCGACCCCTCGGTGATCCTCGACCCCTCGAACCCTCGACGACCCTGGAACCCTCGACCCCTCGGCGATCCTCTTCTTCCTCTCATGTTCGAGAGGATCGCCGAGGGGTCGGAAGGTTGCCTAGTGTGAAATGATTCAACAAAACCATGTCTTCATCATTAGGCGAAAGTAACAGGTGCAAAGCTACAAAGCTCTCCAAAGTTATTTTGGAACGGAGTCCTAGATAGGATAATTTGCTTTTTGGTACAAAGTTCAGCAAGAACCTTCCAAATATCATTATTTGGAAGGCCTTTGCTGAAATTCATACAAAAACGCAAATTATCCTATCCGGGACACCATTCCAAAATAACTTTGGAGGACTTCGTCATGCCCTGGTTACTTCCGGCTAATGATGAAGCCATGGATTTCTTCAATACTTTGACACTAGGAAACCTCTCTCGACCCCTCGGCGATCCTCGACCCCTCGACCCCTCGACGACCCTGGAACCCTCGACCCCTCGGCGATCCTCTTCTTCCTCTCATGTTCGAGAGGATCGCCGAGGGGTCGGGAGGTTGCCTAGTGTCAAAGGATTCAACAAAACCATGTCTTCATCATTAGGTGAAAGTAAGAGGTGCATGATGGTACGAAGCTCTCCAAAGTTATTTTGGAACGGAGTCCTAGATAGGATAATTCGCTTTTTGGTACAAAGTTCAGCAAGAACCTTCCAAATATCGTTATTTGGAAGGCCTTTGCTGAAATTCATACAAAAAGGCAAATTATCCTATCCGGGACACCATTCCAAAATAACTTTGGAGGACTTCGTCATGCCCTCGTAACTTCCGGCTAATGATGAAGCCATGGATTTCTTCAATACTTTGACACTAGGAAACCTCTCTCGACCCCTCGGTGATCCTCGACCCCTCGAACCCTCGACGACCCTGGAACCCTCGACCCCTCGGTGATCCTCTTCTTCCTCTCATGTTCGAGAGGATCGCCGAGGGGTCGGGAGGTTGCCTAGTGTCAAAGGATTCAACAAAACCATGTCTTGATCATTAGGCGATAGTAACAGGTGCATGATGGTACGAAGCTCTCCAAAGTTATTTTGGAACGGAGTCCTAGATAGGATAATTCGCTTTTTGGTACAAAGTTCAGCAAGAACCTTCCAAATATCGTTATTTGGAAGGCCTTTGCTGAAATTCATACAAAAAGGCAAATTATCCTATCCGGGACACCATTCCAAAATAACTTTGGAGGACTTCGTAATTCCCTAGTTACTTCCGGCTAATGATGAAGCCATGGATTTCTTCAATACTTTGACACTAGGAAACCTCTCTCGACCCCTCGGCGATCCTCGACCCCTCGACCCCTCGACGACCCTGGAACCCTCGACCCCTCGGCGATCCTCTTCTTCCTCTCATGTTCGAGAGGATCGCCGAGGGGTCGACAGGTTGCCTAGTGTCAAAGGATTCAACAAAACCATGTCTTCATCATTAGGCGAAAGTAACAGGTGCATGATGGTACGAAGCTCTCCAAAGTTATTTTGGAACGGAGTCCTAGATAGGATAATTCGCTTTTGGTACAAAGTTCAGCAAGAACCTTCCAAATATCGTTATTTGGAAGGCCTTTGCTGAAATTCATACAAAAAGGCAAATTATCCTATCCGGGACACCATTCCAAAATAACTTTGGAGGACTACGTCATGCCCTGGTTACTTCCGGCTAATGATGAAGCCTTGGATTTCTTCAATACTTTGACACTAGGAAACCTCTCTCGACCACTCGGCGATCCTCGACCCCTCGAACCCTCGACCCCTCGGCGATCCTCTTCTTCCTCTCATGTTCGAGAGGATCGCCGAGGGGTCGGGAGGTTTCCTAGTGTCAAAGGATTCAACAAAACCATGTCTTCATCATTAGGCAAAAGTAACAGGTGCATGATGGTACCAAGCTCTCCAAAGTTATTTTGGAACGGAGTCCTAGATAGGATAATTCGCTTTTTGGTACAAGGATCAGCAAGAACCTTCCAAATATCATTATTTGGAAGGCCTTTGCTGAAATTCATACAAAAAGGCAAATTATCCTATCCGGGACACCATTCCAAAATAACTTTGGAGGACTTCGTCATGCCCTCGTAACTTCCGGCTAATGATGAAGCCATGGATTTCTTCAATACTTTGACACTAGGAAACCTCTCTCGACCCCTCGGTGATCCTCGACACCTCGAACCCTCGACGACCCTGGAAACCTCGACCCCTCGGCGATCCTCTTCTTCCTCTCATGTTCGAGAGGATCGCCGAGGGGTCGGGAGGTTGCCTAGTGTGAAAGGATTCAACAAAACCATGTCTTCATCATTAGGCGAAAGTAACAGGTGCATGATGGTACAAAGCTCTCCAAAGTTATTTTGGAACGGGGTCCTAGATAGGATAATTTGCTTTTTCGTACAAAGTTCAGCAAGAACCTTCCAAATATCATTATTTGGAAGGCCTTTGCTGAAATTCATACAAAAATGCAAATTATCCTATCCGGGACACCATTCCAAAATAACTTTGGAGGACTTCGTCATGCCCTGGTTACTTCCGGCTAATGATGAAGCCATGGATTTCTTCAATACTTTGACACTAGGAAACCTCTCTCGACCCCTCGGCGATCCTCGACCCCTCGACCCCTCGACGACCCTGGAACCCTCGACCCCTCGGCGATCCTCTTCTTCCTCTCATGTTCGAGAGAATCGCCGAGGGGTCGGGAGGTTGCCTAGTGTCAAAGGATTCAACAAAACCATGTCTTCATCATTAGGTGAAAGTAAGAGGTGCATGATGGTACGAAGCTCTCCAAAGTTATTTTGGAACGGAGTACTAGATAGGATAATTCGCTTTTTGGTACAAAGTTCAGCAAAAACCTTCCAAATATCGTTATTTGGAAGGCCTTTGCTGAAATTCATACAAAAAGGCAAATTATCCTATCCGGGACACCATTCCAAAATAACTTTGGAGGACTTCGTCATGCCCTCGTAACTTCCGGCTAATGATGAAGCCATGGATTTCTTCAATACTTTGACACTAGGAAACCTCTCTCGACCCCTCGGTGATCCTCGACCCCTCGAACCCTCGACGACCCTGGAACCCTCGACCCCTCGGCGATCATCTTCTTCCTCTCATGTTCGAGAGAATCGCCGAGGGGTCGGGAGGTTGCCTAGTGTCAAAGGATTCAACAAAACCATGTCTTCATCATTACGCGAATGTAACAGGTGCATGATGGTACGAAGCTCTCCAAAGTTATTTTGGAATGGAGTCCTAGATAGGATAATTCGCTTTTTGGTACAAAGTTCAGCAAGAACCTTCCAAATATCGTTATTTGGAAGGCCTTTGCTGAAATTCATACAAAAAGGCAAATTATCCTATCCGGGACACCATTCCAAAATAAGTTTGGAGGACTTTGTCATGCCCTTGTAACTTCCGGCTAATGATGAAGCCATGGATTTCTTCAATACTTTGACACTAGGAAACCTCTCTCGACCCCTTGGTGATCCTCGACCCCACGAACCCACGATGACCCTGGAACCCTCGACCCCTCGGCGATCCTCTTCTTCCTCTCATGTTCGAGAGGATCGCCGAGGGGTCGGGAGGTTGCCTAGTGTCAAAGGATTCAACAAAACCATGTCTTCATCATTAGGCGAATGTAACAGGTGCATGATGGTACGAAGCTCTCCAAAGTTATTTTGGAACAGAGACCTAGATAGGATAATTCGCTTTTGGTACAAAGTTTAGCAAGGACCTTCCAAATATCGTTATTTGGAAGCCTTTGCTGAAATTCATACAAAAAGGGAAATTATCCTATCCGGGACACCATTCCAAAATAACTTTGGAGGACTTCGTCATGCCCTGGTTACTTCCGGCTAATGATGAAGCCATGGATTTCTTCAATACTTTGACACTAGGAAACCTCTCTCGACCCCTCGGCCATCCTCGACCCCTCGAACCCTCGACGACCCTGGAACCCTCGACCCCTCGGCGAGCCTCTTCTTCCTCTCATGTTCGAGAGGATTGCCGAGGGGTCGGGAGGTTGCCTAGTGTCAAAGGATTCAACAAAACCATGTCTTGATCATTAGGCAAAAGTAACAGGTGCATGATGGTACGAAGCTCTCCAAAGTTATTTTGGAACGGAGTCCTAGATAGGATAATTCGCTTTTTGGTACAAAGTTCAGCAAGAACCTTCCAAATATCGTTATTTGGAAGGCCTTTGCTGAAATTCATACAAAAAGGCAAATTATCCTATCCGGGACACCATTCCAAAATAACTTTGGAGGACTTCGTAATTCCCTAGTTACTTCCGGCTAATGATGAAGCCAAGGATTTCTTCAATACTTTGACACTAGGAAACCTCTCTCGACCCCTCGGCGATCCTCGACCCCTCGACCCCTCGACGACCCTGGAACCCTCGACCCCTCGGCGATCCTCTTCTTCCTCTCATGTTCGAGAGGATCGCCGAGGGGTCGAGAGGCTGCCTAGTGTGAAAGGATTCAACAAAACCATGTCTTCATCATTAGGCGAAAGTAACAGGTGCATGATGGTACGAAGCTCTCCAAAGTTATTTTGGAACGGAGTCCTAGATAGGATAATTCGCTTTTGGTACAAAGTTCAGCAAGAACCTTCCAAATATCGTTATTTGGAAGGCCTTTGCTGAAATTCATACAAAAAGGCAAATTATCCTATCCGGGACACCATTCCAAAATAACTTTGGAGGACTACGTCATGCCCTGGTTACTTCCGGCTAATGATGAAGCCTTGGATTTCTTCAATACTTTGACACTAGGAAACCTCTCTCGACCACTCGGCGATCCTCGACCCCTCGAACCCTCGACGACCCTGGAACCCTCGACCCCTCGGCGATCCTCATCTTCCTCTCATGTTCGAGAGGATCGCCGAGGGGTCGGGAGGTTTCCTAGTGTCAAAGGATTCAACAAAACCATGTCTTCATCATTAGGCAAAAGTAACAGGTGCATGATGGTACCAAGCTCTCCAAAGTTATTTTGGAACGGAGTCCTAGATAGGATAATTCGCTTTTTGGTACAAGGATCAGCAAGAACCTTCCAAATATCATTATTTGGAAGGCCTTTGCTGAAATTCATACAAAAAGGCAAATTATCCTATCCGGGACACCATTCCAAAATAACTTTGGAGGACTTCGTCATGCCCTCGTAACTTCCGGCTAATGATGAAGCCATGGATTTCTTCAATACTTTGACACTAGGAAACCTCTCTCGACCCCTCGATGATCCTCGACCCCTCGAACCCTCGACGACCCTGGAACCCTCGACCACTCGGCGATCCTCTTCTTCCTCTCATGTTCGAGAGGATCGCCGAGGGGTCGGGAGGCTGCCTAGTGTGAAAGGATTCAACAAAACCATGTCTTCATCATTAGGCGAAAGTAACAGGTGCATGATGGTACAAAGCTCTCCAAAGTTATTTTGGAACGGAGTCCTAGATAGGAATATTTGCTTTTTGGTACAAAGTTCAGCAAGAACCTTCCAAATATCATTATTTGGAAGGCCTTTGCTGAAATTCATACAAAAATGCAAATTATCCTATCCGGGACACCATTCCAAAATAACTTTGGAGGACTTCGTCATGCCCTGGTTACTTCCGGCTAATGATGAAGCCATGGATTTCTTCAATACTTTGACACTAGGAAACCTCTCTCGACCCCTCGGCGATCCTCGACCCCTCGACCCCTCGACGACCCTGGAACCCTCGACCCCTCGGCGATCCTCTTCTTCCTCTCATGTTCGAGAGGATCACCGAGGGGTCGGGAGGTTGCCTAGTGTCAAAGGATTCAACAAAACCATGTCTTCATCATTAGGTGAAAGTAAGAGGTGCATGATGGTACGAAGCTCTCCAAAGTTATTTTGGAACGGAGTACTAGATAGGATAATTCGCTTTTTGGTACAAAGTTCAGCAAGAACCTTCCAAATATCGTTATTTGGAAGGCCTTTGCTGAAATTCATACAAAAAGGCAAATTATCCTATCCGGGACACCATTCCAAAATAACTTTGGAGGACTTCGTCATGCCCTCGTAACTTCCGGCTAATGATGAAGCCATGGATTTCTTCAATACTTTGACACTAGGAAACCTCTCTCGACCCCTCGGTGATCCTCGACCCCTCGAACCCTCGACGACCCTGGAACCCTCGACCCCTCGGCGATCATCTTCTTCCTCTCATGTTCGAGAGATCGCCGAGGGGTCGGGAGGTTGCCTAGTGTCAAAGGATTCGACAAAACCATGTCTTCATCATTACGCGAATGTAACAGGTGCATGATGGTACGAAGCTCTCCAAAGTTATTTTGGAACGGAGTCCTAGATAGGATAATTCGCTTTTTGGTACAAAGTTCAGCAAGAACCTTCCAAATATCGTTATTTGGAAGGCCTTTGCTGAAATTCATACAAAAAGGCAAATTATCCTATCCGGGACACCATTCCAAAATAACTTTGGAGGACTTCGTCATGCCCTCGTAACTTCTGGCTAATGATGAAGCCATGGATTTCTTCAATACTTTGACACTAGGAAACCTCTCTCGACCCCTCGGTGATCCTCGACCCCACGAACCCACGACGACCCTGGAACCCTCGACCCCTCGGCGATCCTCTTCTTCCTCTCATGTTCGAGAGGATCGCCGAGGGGTCGGGAGGTTGCCTAGTGTCAAAGGATTCAACAAAACCATGTCTTCATCATTAGGCGAATGTAACAGGTGCATGATGGTATGAAGCTCTCCAAAGTTATTTTGGCACAGAGACCTAGATAGGATAATTCGCTTTTGGTACAAAGTTTAGCAAGGACCTTCCAAATATCGTTATTTGGAAGCCTTTGCTGAAATTCATACAAAAAGGGAAATTATCCTATCCGGGACACCATTCCAAAATAACTTTGGAGGACTTCGTCATGCCCTGGTTACTTCCGGCTAATGATGAAGCCATGGATTTCTTCAATACTTTGACACTAGGAAACCTCTCTCGACCCCTCGGCCATCCTCGACCCCTCGAACCCTCGACGACCCTGGAACCCTCGACCCCTCGGCGAGCCTCTTCTTCCTCTCATGTTCGAGAGGATCGCCGAGGGGTTGGGAGGTTTCCTAGTGTCAAAGGATTCAACAAAACCATGTCTTCATCATTAGGCAAAAGTAACAGGTGCATGATGGTACGAAGCTCTCCAAAGTTATTTTGGAACGGAGTCCTAGATAGGATCGCTTATTGGTACAAGGATCAGCAAGAACCTTCCAAATATCGTTATTTGGAAGGCCTTTGCTGAAATTCATACAAAAAGGCAAATTATCCTATCCGGGACACCATTCCAAATTAACTTTGGAGGACTTCGTCATGCCCTCGTAACTTCCGGCTAATGATGAAGCCATGGATTTCTTCAATACTTTGACACTAGGAAACCTCTCTCGACCCCTCGGCGATCCTCGACCCCTCGACCCCTCGACGAGCCTGGAACCCTCGACCCCTCGGCGATCCTCTTCTTCCTCTCATGTTCGAGAGGATCGCCAAGGGGTCGGGAGGTTGCATAGTGTCAAAGGATTCAACAAAACCATGTCTTCATCATTAGGTGAAAGTAAGAGGTGCATGATGGTACGAAGCTCTCCAAAGTTATTTTGGAACGGAGTACTAGATAGGATAATTCGCTTTTTGGTACAAAGTTCAGCAAGAACCTTCCAAATATCGTTATTTGGAAGGCCTTTGCTGAAATTCATACAAAAAGGCAAATTATCCTATCCGGGACACCATTCCAAAATAACTTTGGAGGACTTCGTCATGCCCTCGTAACTTCCGGCTAATGATGAAGCCATGGATTTCTTCAATACTTTGACACTAGGAAACCTCTCTCGACCCCTCGGTGATCCTCGACCCCTCGAACCCTCGACGACCCTGGAACCCTCGACCCCTCGGCGATCATCTTCTTCCTCTCATGTTCGAGAGATCGCCGAGGGGTCGGGAGGTTGCCTAGTGTCAAAGGATTCAACAAAACCATGTCTTCATCATTACGCGAATGTAACACGTGCATGATGGTACGAAGCTCTCCAAAGTTATTTTGGAACGGAGTGCTAGATAGGATAATTCGCTTTTTGGTACAAAGTTCAGCAAGAACCTTCCAAATATCGTTATTTGGAAGGCCTTTGCTGAAATTCATACAAAAAGGCAAATTATCCTATCCGGGACACCATTCCAAAATAACTTTGGAGGACTTCGTCATGCCCTCGTAACTTCTGGCTAATGATGAAGCCATGGATTTCTTCAATACTTTGACACTAGGAAACCTCTCTCGACCCCTCGGTGATCCTCGACCCCACGAACCCACGACGACCCTGGAACCCTCGACCCCTCGGCGATCCTCTTCTTCCTCTCATGTTCGAGAGGATCGCCGAGGGGTCGGGAGGTTGCCTAGTGTCAAAGGATTCAACAAAACCATGTCTTCATCATTAGGCGAATGTAACAGGTGCATGATGGTATGAAGCTCTCCAAAGTTATTTTGGCACAGAGACCTAGATAGGATAATTCGCTTTTGGTACAAAGTTTAGCAAGGACCTTCCAAATATCGTTATTTGGAAGCCTTTGCTGAAATTCATACAAAAAGGGAAATTATCCTATCCGGGACACCATTCCAAAATAACTTTGGAGGACTTCGTCATGCCCTGGTTACTTCCGGCTAATGATGAAGCCATGGATTTCTTCAATACTTTGACACTAGGAAACCTCTCTCGACCCCTCGGCCATCCTCGACCCCTCGAACCCTCGACGACCCTGGAACCCTCGACCCCTCGGCGAGCCTCTTCTTCCTCTCATGTTCGAGAGGATCGCCGAGGGGTTGGGAGGTTTCCTAGTGTCAAAGGATTCAACAAAACCATGTCTTCATCATTAGGCAAAAGTAACAGGTGCATGATGGTACGAAGCTCTCCAAAGTTATTTTGGAACGGAGTCCTAGATAGGATCGCTTATTGGTACAAGGATCAGCAAGAACCTTCCAAATATCGTTATTTGGAAGGCCTTTGCTGAAATTCATACAAAAAGGCAAATTATCCTATCCGGGACACCATTCCAAATTAACTTTGGAGGACTTCGTCATGCCCTCGTAACTTCCGGCTAATGATGAAGCCATGGATTTCTTCAATACTTTGACACTAGGAAACCTCTCTCGACCCCTCGGTGATCCTCGACCCCTCGAACCCTCGATGACCCTGGAACCCTCGACCCCTCGGTGATCCTCTTCTTCCTCTCATGTTCAAGAGGATCGCCGAGGGGTCGGGAGGTTGCCTAGTGTCAAAGGATTCAACAAAACCATGTCTTCATCATTAGGCGAATGTAACAGGTGCATGATGGTACGAAGCTCTCCAAAGTTATTTTGGAACGGAGTCCTAGATAGGATAATTCGCTTTTTGGTACAAAGTTCAGCAAGAACCTTCCAAATATCGTTATTTGGAAGGCCTTTGCTGAAATTCATACAAAAAGGCAAATTATCCTATCCGGGACACCATTCCAAAATAACTTTGGAGGACTTCGTCATGCCCTCGTAACTTCCGGCTAATGATGAAGCCATGGATTTCTTCAATACTTTGACACTAGGAAACCTCTCTCGACCCCTCGGTGATCCTCGACCCCTCGAACCCTCGACGACCCTGGAACCCTCGACCCCTCGGTGATCCTCTTCTTCCTCTCATGTTCGAGAGGATCGCCGAGGGGTCGGGAGGTTGCCTAGTGTCAAAGGATTCAACAAAACCATGTCTTCATCATTAGGCGAAAGTAACAGGTGCATGATGGTACGAAGCTCTCCAAAGTTATTTTGGAACGGAGTCCTAGATAGGATAATTCGCTTTTTGGTACAAAGTTCAGCAAGAACCTTCCAAATATCGTTATTTGGAAGGCCTTTGCTGAAATTCATACAAAAAGGCAAATTATCCTATCCGGGACACCATTCCAAAATAACTTTGGAGGACTTCGTAATTCCCTAGTTACTTCCGGCTAATGATGAAGCCATGGATTTCTTCAATACTTTGACACTAGGAAACCTCTCTCGACCCCTCGGCGATCCTCGACCCCTCGACCCCTCGACGACCCTGGAACCCTCGACCCCTCGGCGATCCTCTTCTTCCTCTCATGTTCGAGAGGATCGCCGAGGGGTCGAGAGGTTGCCTAGTGTCAAAGGATTCAACAAAACCATGTCTTCATCATTAGGCGAAAGTAACAGGTGCATGATGGTACGAAGCTCTCCAAAGTTATTTTGGAACGGAGTCCTAGATAGGATAATTCGCTTTTGGTACAAAGTTCAGCAAGAACCTTCCAAATATCTTTATTTGGAAGGCCTTTGCTGAAATTCATACAAAAAGGCAAATTATCCTATCCGGGACACCATTCCAAAATAACTTTGGAGGACTACGTCATGCCCTGGTTACTTCCGGCTAATGATGAAGCCTTGGATTTCTTCAATACTTTGACACTAGGAAACCTCTCTCGACCACTCGGCGATCCTCGACCCCTCGAACCCTCGACGACCCTGGAACCCTCGACCCCTCGGCGATCCTCTTCTTCCTCTCATGTTTGAGAGGATCGCCGAGGGGTCGGGAGGTTTCCTAGTGTCAAAGGATTCAACAAAACCATGTCTTCATCATTAAGCAAAAGTAACAGGTGCATGATGGTACCAAGCTCTCCAAAGTTATTTTGGAACGGAGTCCTAGATAGGTTAATTCGCTTTTTGGTACAAGGATCAGCAAGAACCTTCCAAATATCATTATTTGGAAGGCCTTTGCTGAAATTCATACAAAAAGGCAAATTATCCTATCCGGGACACCATTCCAAAATAACTTTGGAGGACTTCGTCATGCCCTTGTAACTTCCGGCTAATGATGAAGCCATGGATTTCTTCAATACTTTGACACTAGGAAACCTCTCTCGACCCCTCGGTGATCCTCGACCCCTCGAACCCTCGACGACCCTGGAACCCTTGACCCCTCGGCGATCCTCTTCTTCCTCTCATGTTCGAGAGGATCGCCGAGGGGTCGGGAGGTTGCCTAGTGTCAAAGGATTCAACAAAACCATGTCTTCATCATTAGGCGAAAGTAACAGGTGCATGATGGTACGAAGCTCTCCAAAGTTATTTTGGAACGGAGTCCTAGATAGGATAATTCGCTTTTGGTACAAAGTTCAGCAAGAACCTTCCAAATATCGTTATTTGGAAGGCCTTTGCTGAAATTCATACAAAAAGGCAAATTATCCTATCCGGGACACCATTCCAAAATAACTTTGGAGGACTACGTCATGCCCTGGTTACTTCCGGCTAATGATGAAGCCTTGGATTTCTTCAATACTTTGACACTAGGAAACCTCTCTCGACCACTCGGCGATCCTCGACCCCTCGAACCCTCGACGACCCTGGAACCCTCGACCCCTCGGCGATCCTCTTCTTCCTCTCATGTTCGAGAGGATCGCCGAGGGGTCCGGAGGTTTCCTAGTGTCAAAGGATTCAACAAAACCATGTCTTCATCATTAGGCAAAAGTAACAGGTGCATGATGGTACCAAGCTCTCCAAAGTTATTTTGGAACGGAGTCCTAGATAGGATAATTCGCTTTTTGGTACAAGGATCAGCAAGAACCTTCCAAATATCATTATTTGGAAGGCCTTTGCTGAAATTCATACAAAAAGGCAAATTATCCTATCCGGGACACCATTCCAAAATAACTTTGGAGGACTTCGTCATGCCCTCGTAACTTCCGGCTAATGATGAAGCCATGGATTTCTTCAATACTTTGACACTAGGAAACCTCTCTCGACCCCTCGGTGATCCTCGACCCCTCGAACCCTCGATGACCCTGGAACCATCGACCCCTCGGCGATCCTCTTCTTCCTCTCATGTTCGAGAGGATCGCCGAGGGGTCGGGAGGTTGCCTAGTGTCAAAGGATTCAACAAAACCATGTCTTCATCATTAGGCGAATGTAACAGGTGCATGATGGTACGAAGCTCTCCAAAGTTATTTTGGAACGGAGTCCTAGATAGGATAATTCGCTTTTTGGTACAAAGTTCAGCAAGAACGTTCCAAATATTGTTATTTGGAAGGCCTTTGCTGAAATTCATACAAAAAGGCAAATTATCCTATCCGGGACACCATTCCAAAATAACTTTGGAGGACTTTGCCATGCCCTCGTAACTTCCGGCTAATGATGAAGCCATCGATTTCTTCAATACTTTGACACTAGGAAACCTCTCTCGACCCCTCGGTGATCCTCGACCCCTCGAACCCTCGACGACCCTGGAACCCTCGACCCCTCGGCGATCATCTTCTTCCTCTCATGTTCGAGAGAATCGCCGAGGGGTCGGGAGGTTTCCTAGTGTCAAAGGATTCAACAAAACCATGTCTTCATCATTAGGCGAATGTAACAGGTGCATGATGGTACGAAGCTCTCCAAAGTTATTTTGGAACGGAGTCCTAGATAGGATAATTCGCTTTTTGCTACAAAGTTCAGCAAGAACCTTCCATATATCATTATTTGGAAGGCCTTTGCTGAAATTCATACAAAAAGGCAAATTATCCTATCCGGGACACCATTCCAAAATAACTTTGGAGGACTTCTTAATTACCTAGTTACTTCCGGCTAATGATGAAGCCATGGATTTCTTCAATACTTTGACACTAGGAAACCTCTCTCGACCCCTCGGCGATCCTCGACCCCTCGACCCCTCGACGACCCTGGAACCCTCGACCCCTCGGTGATCCTCTTCTTCCTCTCATGTTCGAGAGGATCGCTGAGGGGTCGAGAGGTTGCCTAGTGTCAAAGGATTCAACAAAACCATGTCTTCATCATTAGGCGAAAGTAACAGGTGCATGATGGTACGAAGCTCTCCAAAGTTATTTTGGAACGGAGTCCTAGATAGGATAATTCGCTTTTGGTACAAAGTTCAGCAAGAACCTTCCAAATATCGTTATTTGGAAGGCCTTTGCTGAAATTCATACAAAAAGGCAAATTATCCTATCCGGGACACCATTCCAAAATAACTTTGGAGGACTACGTCATGCCCTGGTTACTTCCGGCTAATGATGAAGCCTTGGATTTCTTCAATACTTTGACACTAGGAAACCTCTCTCGACAACTCGGCGATCCTCGACCCCTCGAACCCTCGACGACCCTGGAACCCTCGACCCCTCGGCGATCCTCTTCTTCCTCTCATGTTCGAGAGGATCGCCGAGGGGTCGGGAGGTTTCCTAGTGTCAAAGGATTCAACAAAACCATGTCTTCATCATTAGGCAAAAGTAACAGGTGCATGATGGTACCAAGCTCTCCAAAGTTATTTTGGAACGGAGTCCTAGATAGGATAATTCGCTTGTTGGTACAAGGATCAGCAAGAACCTTCCAAATATCATTATTTGGAAGGCCTTTGCTGAGATTCATACAAAAAGGCAAATTATCCTATCCGGGACACCATTCCCAAATAACTTTGGAGGACTTCGTCATGCCCTCGTAACTTCCGGCTAATGATGAAGCCATGGATTTCTTCAATACTTTGACACTAGGAAACCTCTCTCGACCCCTCGGTGATCCTCGACCCCTCGAACCCTCGACCCCTCGGCGATCCTCTTCTTCCTCTCATGTTCGAGAGGATCGCCGAGGGGTCGGGAGGTTGCCTAGTGTCAAAGGATTCAACAAAACCATGTCTTCATCATTAGGCGAAAGTAACAGGTGCATGATGGTACGAAGCTCTCCAAAGTTATTTTGGAACGGAGTCCTAGATAGGATAATTCGCTTTTTGGTACAAAGTTCAGCAAGAACCTTCCAAATATCGTTATTTGGAAGGCCTTTGCTGAAATTCATACAAAAAGGCAAATTATCCTATCCGGGACACCATTCCAAAATAACTTTGGAGGACTTCGCCATGCCCTCGTAACTTCCGGCTAATGATGAAGCCATCGATTTCTTCAATACTTTGACACTAGGAAACCTCTCTCGACCCCTCGGTGATCCTCGACCCCTCGAACCCTCGACGACCCTGGAACCCTCGACCCCTCGGCGATCATCTTCTTCCTCCCATGTTCGAGAGAATCGCCGAGGGGTCGGGAGGTTTCCTAGTGTCAAAGGATTCAACAAAACCATGTCTTCATCATTAGGCGAATGTAACAGGTGCATGATGGTACGAAGCTCTCCAAAGTTATTTTGGAACGGAGTCCTAGATAGGATAATTCGCTTTTTGGTACAAAGTTCAGCAAGAACCTTCCAAATATCGTTATTTGGAAGGCCTTTGCTGAAATTCATACAAAAAGGCAAATTATCCTATCCGGGACACCATTCCAAAATAACTTTGGAGGACTTCGTAATTCCCTAGTTACTTCCGGCTAATGATGAAGCCATGGATTTCTTCAATACTTTGACACTAGGAAACCTCTCTCGACCCCTCGGCGATCCTCGACCCCTCGACCCCTCGACGACCCTGGAACCCTCGACCCCTCGGCGATCCTCTTCTTCCTCTCATGTTCGAGAGGATCGCCGAGGGGTCGAGAGGTTGCCTAGTGTCAAAGGATTCAACAAAACCATGTCTTCATCATTAGGCGAAAGTAAAAGGTGTATGATGGTACGAAGCTCTCCAAAGTTATTTTGGAACGGAGTCCTAGATAGGATAATTCGCTTTTGGTACAAAGTTCAGCAAGAACCTTCCAAATATCGTTATTTGGAAGGCCTTTGCTGAAATTCATACAAAAAGGCAAATTATCCTATCCGGGACACCATTCCAAAATAACTTTGGAGGACTACGTCATGCCCTGGTTACTTCCAGCTAATGATGAAGCCTTGGATTTCTTCAATACTTTGACACTAGGAAACCTCTCTCGACCACTCGGCGATCCTCGACCCCTCGAACCCTCGACGACCCTGGAACCCTCGACCCCTCGGCGATCCTCTTCTTCCTCTCATGTTCGAGAGGATCGCCGAGGGGTCGGGAGGTTTCCTAGTGTCAAAGGATTCAACAAAACCATGTCTTCATCATTAAGCAAAAGTAACAGGTGCATGATGGTACCAAGCTCTCCAAAGTTATTTTGGAACGGAGTCCTAGATAGGATAATTCGCTTTTTGGTACAAGGATCAGCAAGTACCTTCCAAATATCATTATTTGGAAGGCCTTTGCTGAAATTCATACAAAAAGGCAAATTATCCTATCCGGGACACCATTCCAAAATAACTTTGGAGGACTTCGTCATGCCCTCGTAACTTCCGGCAAATGATGAAGCCATGGATTTCTTCAATACTTTGACACTAGGAAACCTCTCTCGACCCCTCGGTGATCCTCGACCCCTCGAACCCTCGACGACCCTGGAACCCTCGACCCCTCGGCGATCCTCTTCTTCCTCTCATGTTCGAGAGGATCGCCGAGGGGTCGGGAGGTTGCCTAGTGTCAAAGGATTCAACAAAACCATGTCTTCATCATTAGGCGAAAGTAACAGGTGCATGATGGTACGAAGCTCTCCAAAGTTATTTTGGAACGGAGTCCTAGATAGGATAATTCGCTTTTGGTACAAAGTTCAGCAAGAACCTTCCAAATATCGTTATTTGGAAGGCCTTTGCTGAAATTCATACAAAAAGGCAAATTATTCTATCCGGGACACCAGTCCAAAATAACTTTGGAGGACTACGTCATGCCCTGGTTACTTCCGGCTAATGATGAAGCCTTGGATTTCTTCAATACTTTGACACTAGGAAACCTCTCTCGACCACTCGGCGATCCTCGACCCCTCGAACCCTCGACGACCCTGGAACCCTCGACCCCTCGGCGATCCTCTTCTTCCTCTCATGTTCGAGAGGATCGCCGAGGGGTCGGGAGGTTTCCTAGTGTCAAAGGATTCAACAAAACCATGTCTTCATCATTAGGCA
This sequence comes from Triticum dicoccoides, assembly GCF_002162155.2. NCBI lineage: Eukaryota > Viridiplantae > Streptophyta > Magnoliopsida > Poales > Poaceae > Triticum > Triticum dicoccoides. Next base: position 696,781,945 of record NC_041392.1, on the reverse strand, counting down.
AAAGTAACAGGTGCATGATGGTACCAAGCTCTCCAAAGTTATTTTGGAACGGAGTCCTAGATAGGATAATTCGCTTTTTGGTACAAGGATCAGCAAGAACCTTCCAAATATCATTATTTGGAAGGCCTTTGCTGAAATTCATACAAAAAGGCAAATTATCCTATCCGGGACACCATTCCAAAATAACTTTGGAGGACTTCGTCATGCCCTCGTAACTTCCGGCTAATGATGAAGCCATGGATTTCTTCAATACTTTGATCATAGGAAACCTCTCTCGACCCCTCGGTGATCCTCAACCCCTCGAACCCTCGACGACCCTGGAACCCTCGACCCCTCGGCGATCCTCTTCTTCCTCTCATGTTCGAGAGGATCGCCGAGGGGTCGGGAGGTTGCCTAGTGTCAAAGGATTCAACAAAACCATGTCTTCATCATTAGGCGAATGTAACAGGTGCATGATGGTACGAAGCTCTCCAAAGTTATTTTGGAACGGAGTCCTAGATAGGATAATTAGCTTTTTGGTACAAAGTTCAGCAAGAACCTTCCAAATATCGTTATTTGGAAGGCCTTTGCTGAAATTCATACAAAAAGGCAAATTATCCTATCCGGGACACCATTCCAAAATAACTTTGGAGGACTTCGTCATGCCCTCGTAACTTCCGGCTAATGATGAAGCCATCGATTTCTTCAATACTTTGACACTAGGAAACCTCTCTCGACCCCTCGGTGATCCTCGACCCCTCGAACCCTCGACAACCCTGGACCCCTCGACCCCTCGGCGATCATCTTCTTCCTCTCATGTTCGAGAGAATCGCCGAGGGGTCGGGAGGTTTCCTAGTGTCAAAGGATTCAACAAAACCATGTCTTCATCATTAGGCGAATGTAACAGGTGCATGATGGTACAAAGCTCTCCAAAGTTATTTTGGAACGGAGTCCTAGATAGGATAATTCGCTTTTTGGTACAAAGTTCAGCAAGAACCTTCCAAATATTGTTATTTGGAAGGCCTTTGCTGAAATTCATACAAAAAGGCGAATTATCCTATCCGGGACACCATTCCAAAATAACTTTGGAGGACTTCGTCATGCCCTCGTAACTTCCAGCTAATGATGAAGCCATGGATTTCTTCAATACTTTGACACTAGGAAACCTCTCTCGACCCCTCGGTGATCCTCGACCCCACGAACCCACGACGACCCTGGAACCCTCGACCCCTCGGTGATCCTCTTCTTCCTCTCATGTTCGAGAGGATCGCCGAGGGGTCGGGAGGTTGCCTAGTGTCAAAGGATTCAACAAAACCATGTCTTCATCATTAGGCGAATGTAACAGGTGCACGATGGTACGAAGCTCTCCAAAGTTATTTTGGAACAGAGACCTAGATAGGATAATTCGCTTTTGGTACAAAGTTTAGCAAGAACCTTCCAAATATCGTTATTTGGAAGCCTTTGCTTAAATTCATACAAAAAGGCAAATTATCCTATCCGGGACACCATTCCAAAATAACTTTGGAGGACTTCGTCATGCCCTGGTTACTTCCGGCTAATGATGAAGCCATGGATTTCTTCAATACTTTGACACTAGGAAACCTTTCTCGACCCCTCGGCCATCCTCGACCCCTCGAACCCTCGACGACCCTGGAACCCTCGACCCCTCGGCGAGCCTCTTCTTCCTCTCATGTTCGAGAGGATCGCCGAGGGGTTGGGAGGTTTCCTAGTGTCAAAGGATTCAACAAAACCATGTCTTCATCATTAGGCAAAAGTAACAGGAGCATGATGGTACGAAGCTCTCCAAAGTTATTTTAGAACGGAGTCCTAGATAGGATCGCTTTTTGGTACAAGGATCAGCAAGAACCTTCCAAATATCGTTATTTGGAAGGCCTTTGCTGAAATTCATACAAAAAGGCAAATTATCCTATCCGGGACACCATTCCAAATTAACTTTGGAGGACTTTGTCATGCCCTCGTAACTTCCGGCTAATGATGAAGCCATGGATTTCTTCAATACTTTGACACTAGGAAACCTCTCTCGACCCCTCGGTGATCCTCGACCCCTCGAACCCTCGACGAACCTGGAACCCTCGACCCCTCGGCGATCCTCTTCTTCCTCTCTTGTTCAAGAGGATCGCCGAGGGGTCGGGAGGTTGCCTAGTGTCAAAGGATTCAACAAAACCATGTCTTCATCATTAGGCGAATGTAACAGGTGCATGATGGTACGAAGCTCTCCAAAGTTATTTTGGAACGGAGTCCTAGATAGGATAATTCGCTTTTTGGTACTAGGATCAGCAAGAACCTTCCAAATATCATTATTTGGAAGGCCTTTGCTGAAATTCATACAAAAAGGCAAATTATCCTATCCGGGACACCATTCCAAAATAACTTTGGAGGACTTCGTCATGCCCTCGTAACTTCCGGCTAATGATGAAGCCATGGATTTCTTCAATACTTTGACACTAGGAAACCTCTCTCGACCCCTCGAACCCTCGACGACCCTGGAACCCTCGACCCCTCGGCGATCCTCTTCTTCCTCTCATGTTCGAGAGGATCGCCGAGGGGTCGGGAGGTTGCCTAGTGTCAAAGGATTCAACAAAACCATGTCTTCATCATTAGGCGAATGTAACAGGTGCATGATGGAACGAAGCTCTCCAAAGTTATTTTGGAACGGAGTCCTAGATAGGATAATTCGCTTTTTGGTACAAAGTTCAGCAACAACCTTCCAAATATCATTATTTGGAAGGCCTTTGCTGAAATTCATACAAAAAGGCAAATTATCCTATCCGGGACACCATTCCAAAATAACTTTGGAGGACTTCGTCATGCCCTCGTAACTTCCGGCTAATGATGAAGCCATGGATTTCTTCAATACTTTGACACTAGGAAACCTCTCTCGACCCCTCGGTGATCCTCGACCCCTCGAACCCTCGACGACCCTGGAACCCTCGACCCCTCGGTGATCCTCTTCTTCCTCTCATGTTCGAGAGGATCACCGAGGGGTCGGGAGGTTGCCTAGTGTCAAAGGATTCAACAAAACCATGTCTTCATCATTAGGCGAATGTAACAGGTGCATGATGGTACGAAGCTCTCCAAAGTTATTTTGGAACGGAGTCCTAGATAGGATAATTCACTTTTGGTACAAAGTTCAGCAAGAACCTTCCAAATATCGTTATTTGGAAGGACTTTGCTGAAATTCATACAAAAAGGCAAATTACCCTATCCGGGACACCATTCCAAAATAACTTTGGAGGACTTCGTCATGCCCTGGTTACTTCTGGCTAATGATGAAGCCATGGATTTCTTCAATACTTTGACACTAGGAAACCTCTCTCGACCACTCGGCGATCCTCGACCCCTCGAACCCTCGACGACCCTGGAACCCTCGACCCCTCGGCGATCCTATTCTTCCTCTCATGTTCGAGAGGATCGCCGAGGGGTCGGGAGGTTTCCTAGTGTCAAAGGATTCAACAAAACCATGTCTTCATCATTAGGCGAAAGTAACAGGTGCATGATGGTACGAAGCTCTCCAAAGTTATTTTGGAACGGAGTCCTAGATAGGATAATTCGCTTTTTGGTACAAGGATCAGCAAGAACCTTCCAAATATCGTTATTTGGAAGGCCTTTGCTGAAATTCATACAAAAAGGCAAATTATCCTATCTGGGACACCATTCCAAAATAACTTTGGAGGACTTCGTCATGCCCTCGTAACTTCCGGCTAATGATGAAGCCATGGATTTCTTCAATACTTTGACACTAGGAAACCTCTCTCGACCCCTCGGCGATCCTCGACCCCTCGAACCCTCGACGACCCTGGAACCCTCAACCCCTCAGCGATCCTCTTCTTCCTCTCATGTTCGAGAGGATCGCCGAGGGGTCGTGAGTTTTCCTAGTGTCAAAGTATTCAACAAAACCATGTCTTCATCATTAAGCGAAAGTAACAGGTGCATGATGGTACGAAGCTCTCCAAAGTTATTTTGGAACGGAGTCCTAGATAGGATAATTCGCTTTTTGGTACAAGGATCAGCAAGAACCTTCCAAATATCGTTATTTGGAAGGCCTTTGCTGAAATTCATACAAAAAGGGAAATTATCCTATCCGGGACACCATTCCAAAATAACTTTGGAGGACTTCGTCATGCCCTGGTGACTTCCGGCTAATGATGAAGCCATGGATTTCTTCATTACTTTGACACTAGGAAACCTCTCTTGACCCCTCGGCGATCCTCGACCCCTCGAACCCTCGACGACCCTGGAACCCTCGACCCCTCGGCGATCCTCTTCTTCCTCTCATGTTCGAGAGGATCGCCGAGGGGTCGGGAGGTTGCGTAGTGTCAAAGGATTCAACAAAACCATGTCTTCATCATTAGGCGAAAGTAACAGGTGCATGATGGTACGAAGCTCTCCAAAGTTATTTTGGAACGGAGTCCTAGATAGGATACTTCGCTTTTTGGTACAAAGTTCAGCAAGAACCTTCCAAATATCGTTATTTGGAAGGCCTTTGCTGAAATTCATACAAAAAGGCAAATTATCCTATCCGAAACACCATTCCAAAATAACTTTGGAGGACTTCGTAATGCCCTAGTTACTTCCGGCTAATGATGAAGCCATGGATTTGTTCAATACTTTGACACTTGGAAACCTCTCTCGACCCCTCGGCGATCCTCGACCCCTCGAACCCTCGACGACCCTGGAACCCTCGACCCCTCGGCGATCCTCTTCTTCCTCTCATGTTCGAGAGGATCGCCAAGGGGTCGGGAGGTTTCCTAGTGTCAAAGGATTCAACAAAACCATGTCTTCATCATTAGGCGAAAGTAACAGGTGCATGATGGTATGAAGCTCTCTAAAGTTATTTTGGAATGGAGTCCTAGATAGGATAATTCGCTTTTTGGTACAATGATCAGCAAGAACCTTCCAAATATCGTTATTTGGAAGGCCTTTGCTGAAATTCATACAAAAAGGCAAATTATCCTATCCGGGACACCATTCCAAAATAACTTTGGAGGACTTCGTCATGCCCTGGTTACTTCCGGCTAATGATGAAGCCATGGATTTCTTCATTACTTTGACACTAGGAAACCTCTCTCGACCCCTCGGCGATCCTCGACCCCTCGAACCCTCGATGACCCTGGAACCCTCGACCCCTCGGCGATCCTCTTCTTCCTCTCATGTTCGAGAGGATCGCCGAGGGGTCGGGAGGTTGCCTAGTGTCAAAGGATTCAACAAAACCATGTCTTCATCATTAGGCGAAAGTAACAGGTGCATGATGGTACGAAGCTCTCCAAAGTTATTTTGGAACGGAGTCCTAGATAGGATACTTCGCTTTTTGGTACAAAGTTCAGCAAGAACCTTCCAAATATCGTTATTTGGAAGGCCTTTGCTGAAATTCATACAAAAAGGCAAATTATCCTATCCGGGACACCATTCCAAAATAACTTTGGAGGACTTCGTAATGCCCTAGTTACTTCCGGCTAATGATCAAGCCATGGATTTCTTCAATACTTTGACACTAGGAAACCTCTCTCAACCCCTCGGCGATCCTCGACCCCTCGAACCCTCGACGACCCTGGAACCCTCGACCCCTCGGCGATCCTCTTCTTCCTCTCATGTTCGAGAGGATCGCTGAGGGGTCGGGAGGTTGGCTAGTGTCAAAGGATTCAACAAAACCATGTCTTCATCATTAGGCGAAAGTAACAGGTGCATGATGGTACGAAGCTCTCCAAAGTTATTTTGGAACGGAGTCCTAGATAGGATAATTCGCTTTTTGGTACAAAGTTCAGCAAGAACCTTCCAAATATCGTTATTTGGAAGGCCTTTGCTGAAATTCATACAAAAAGGCAAATTATCCTATCTGGGACACCATTCCAAAATAACTTTGGAGGACTTCATCATGCCCTGGTTACTTCCGGCTAATGATGAAGCCATGGATTTCTTCAATACTTTGACACTAGGAAACCTCTCTCGACCACTCGAACCCTCGACGACCCTGGAACCCTCGACCCCTCGGCGATCCTCTTCTTCCTCTCATGTTCGAGAGGATCGCCGAGGGGTCGAGAGGTTTCCTAGTGTCAAAGGATTCAACAAAACCATGTCTTCATCATTAGGCGAAAGTAACAGGTGCATGATGGTGCGAAGCTCTCCAAAGTTATTTTGGAACGGAATCCTAGATAGGATAATTCGCTTTTTGGTACAAAGATCAGCAAGAACCTTCCAAATATCGTTATTTGGAAGGCCTTTGCTGTAATTCATACAAAAAGGCAAATTATCCTATCCGGGACACCATTCCAAAATAACTTTGGAGGACTTCGTCATGCCCTGGTTACTTCCGGCTAATGATGAAGCCATGGATTTCTTCAATACTTTGACACTTGGAAACCTCTCTCGACCCCTCGGCGATCCTCGACCCCTCGAACCCTCGACGACCCTGGAACCCTCGACCCCTCGGTGATCCTCTTCTCCCTCTCATGTTCAAGAGGATCGCCGAGGGGTCGGGAGGTTTCCTAGTGTCAAAGGATTCAACAAAACCATGTCTTCATCATTAGGCGAAAGTAACAGGTGCATGATGGTACGAAGATCTCTAAAGTTATTTTGGAACGGAGTCCTAGATAGGATAATTCGCTTTTTGGTACAAAGATCAGCAAGAACCTTCCAAATATCGTTATTTGGAAGGCCTTTGCTGAAATTCATACAAAAAGGCAAATTATCCTATCCGGGACACCATTCCCAAATAACTTTGGAGGACTTCGTCATGCCCTGGTTACTTCCGGCTAATGATGAAGCCATGGATTTCTTCAATACTTTGACACTAGGAAACCTCTCTCGACCCCTCGGCGATCCTCGACCCCTCGAACCCTCGACGACCCTGGAACCCTCGACCCCTCGGCGATCCTCTTCTTCCTCTCATGTTCGAGAGGATCGTCGAGGGGTCGGGAGGTTGCCTAGTGTCAAAGGATTCAACAAAACCATGTCTTCATCATTAGGCGAAAGTAACAGGTGCATGATGGTACGAAGCTCTCCAAAGTTATTTTGGAACGGAGTCCTAGATAGGATAATTCGCTTTTTGGTACAAAGATCAGCAAGAACCTTCCAAATATCGTTATTTGGAAGGCCTTTGCTGTAATTCATACAAAAAGGCAAATTATCCTATCCGGGACACCATTCCAAACTAACTTTGGAGGACTTCGTCATGCCCTGGTTACTTCCGGCTAATGATGAAGCCATGGATTTCTTTAATACTTTGACACTTGGAAACCTCTCTCGACCCCTCGGCGATCCTCGACCCCTTGACCCCTCGACGACCCTAGAACCCTCGACCCCTCGGCGATCCTCTTCTTCCTCTCATGTTCGAGAGGATCGCCGAGGGGTCGGGAGGTTTCCTAGTGTCAAAGGATTCAACAAAACCATGTCTTCATCATTAGGCGAAAGTAACAGGTGCATGATGGTACGAAGCTCTCTAAAGTTATTTTGGAACGGAGTCCTAGATAGGATAATTCGCTTTTTGGTACAAAGATCAGCAAGAACCTTCCAAATATCATTATTTGGAAGGCCTTTGCTAAAATTCATACAAAAAGGCAAATTATCCTATCCGGGACACCATTCCCAAATAACTTTGGAGGACTTCGTAATGCCTTGGTTACTTCCGAGTAATGATGAAGCCATGGATTTCTTCAATACTTTGACACTAGGAAACCTCTCTCGACCCCTCGGCGATCCTCGACCCCTCGACCCCTCGACGACCCTGGAACCCTCGACCCCTCAGCGATCCTCTTCTTCCTCTCATGTTCGAGAGGATCGCCGAGGGGTCGGGAGGTTGCCTAGTGTCAAAGGATTCAACAAAACCATGTCTTCATCATTAGGCGAAAGTATCAGGTGCATGATGGTACGAAGCTCTCCAAAATTATTTTGGAACGGAGTCCTAGATAGGATAATTCGCTTTTTGGTACAAAGTTCAGCAAGAACCTTCCAAATATCGTTATTTAGAAGGCCTTTGCTGAAATTCATACAAAAAGGCAAATTATCCTATCCGGGACATTATTCCAAAATAACTTTGGAGGTCTTCGTCATGCCCTGGTTACTTCTGGCTAATGATGAAGCCATGGATTTCTTCAATACTTTGGCACTAGGAAACCTCTCTCGACCCCTCGAACCCTCGACGACCCTGGAACCCTCGACCCCTCGGCGATCCTCTTCTTCCTCTCATGTTCGAGAGGATCGCCGAGGGGTCGGGAGGTTTCCTAGTGTCAAAGGATTCAACAAAACCATGTCTTCATCATTAGGCGAAAGTAACAGGTGCATGATGGTACGAAGGTCTCCAAAGTTATTTTGGAACAGAGTCCTAGATAGGATAATTCGCTTTTTGGTACAAAGATCAGCAAGAACCTTCCAAATATCGTTATTTGGAAGGCCTTTGATGTAATTCATACAAAAAGGCAAATTATCCTATCCGGGACACCATTCCAAAATAACTTTGGAGGACTTCGTCATGCCCTGGCTACTTCCGGCTAATGATGAAGCCATGGATTTCTTCAATACTTTGACACTAGGAAACCTCTCTCGACCCCTCGGCGATCCTCGACCCCTCGAACCCTCGACGACCCTGGAACCCTCGACCCCTCGGCGATCCTCTTCTTCCTCTCATGTTCGAGAGGATCGCCGAGGGGTCGGGAGGTTGCATAGTGTCAAAGGATTCAACAAAACCATGTCTTCATCATTAGGCGAAAGTAACATGTGCATGATGGTACGCAGTTGTCCAAAGTTATTTTGGAACGGAGTCCTAGATAGGATAATTCGCTTTTTGGTACAAAGTTCAGCAAGAACCTTCCAAATATCGCTATTTGGAAGGCCTTTGCTGAAATTCATACAAAAAGGCAAATTATCCTATCCGGGACACCATTCCAAAATAACTTTGGAGGACTTCGTCATGCCCTGGTTACTTCCGGCTAATGATGAAGCCATGGATTTCTTCAATACTTTGACACTAGGAAACCTCTCTCGACCCCTCGGCGATCCTCTTCTTCCTCTCACGTTCGAGAGGATCGCCGAGGGGTCGGGAGGTTTCCTAGTGTCAAAGGATTCAACAAAACCATGTCTTCATCATTAGGCGAATGTAACAGGTGCATGATGGTACGAAGCTCTCCAAAGTTATTTTGGAACGGAGTCCTAGATAGGATAATTCGCTTTTTGGTACAAAGTTCAGCAAGAACCTTCCAAATATCGTTATTTGGAAGGCCTTTGCTGAAATTCATACAAAAAGGCAAATTATCCTATCCGGGACACCATTCCAAAATAACTTTGGAGGACTTCGTAATTCCCTAGTTACTTCCGGCTAATGATGAAGCCATGGATTTCTTCAATACTTTGACACTAGGAAACCTCTCTCGACCCCTCGGCGATCCTCGACCCCTCGACCCCTCGACGACCCTGGAACCCTCGACCCCTCGGTGATCCTCTTCTTCCTCTCATGTTCGAGAGGATCGCCGAGGGGTCGGGAGGTGGCCTAGTGTCAAAGGATTCAACAAAACCATGTCTTCGTCATTAGGCGAAAGTATCAGGTGCATGATGGTACGAAGCTCTCCAAAGTTATTTTGGAACGGAGTCCTAGATAGGATAATTCGCTTTTTGGTACAAAGTTCAGCAAGAACCTTCCAAATATCGTTATTTGGAAGGCCTTTGCTGAAATTCATACAAAAGGCAAATTATCCTATCCGGGACATTATTCCAAAATAACTTTGGAGGACTTCGTCATGCCCTAGTTACTTCCGGCTAATGATGAAGCCATGGATTTCTTCAATACTTTGACACTAGGAAACCTCTCTGGACCCCTCGAACCCTCGACGACCCTGGAACCCTCGACCCCTCGGCGATCCCCTTCTTCCTCTCATGTTCGAGAGGATCGCCGAGGGGTCGGAAGGTTGCCTAGTGTCAAAGGATTCAACAAAACCATGTCTTCATCATTAGGCGAAAGTAACAGGTGCATGATGGTACGAAGCTCTCCAAAGTTATTTTGGAACGGAGTCCTAGATAGGATAATTCGCTTTCTGGTACAAAGATTAGCAAGAACCTTCCAAATATCGTTATTTGGAAGGCCTTTGCTGAAATTCATACAAAAAGGCAAATTATCCTATCCGGGACACCATTCCAAAATAACTTTGGAGGACTTCGTCATGCCCTGGTTACTTCCGGCTAATGATGAAGCCATGGATTTCTTCAATACTCTGACACTAGGAATCCTCTCTCGACCCCTCAGCGATCCTCGACCCCTCGACCCCTTGACGACCCTGGAACCCTCGACCCCTCGGCGATCCTCTTCTTCCTCTCATGTTCGAGAGGATCGCCGAGGGGTCGGGAAGTTGCCTAGTGTCAAAGGATTCAACAAAACCATGTCTTCATCATTAGGCGGAAGTAACAGGTGCATGATGGTACGAAGCTCTCCAAAGTTATTTTGAAATGGAGTCCTAGATAGGATAATTCGCTTTTTGGTACAAAGTTCAGCAAGAACCTTCCAAATATCGTTATTTGGAAGGCCTTTGCTAAAATTCATACAAAAAGGCAAATTATCCTATCCGAGAAACCATTCCAGAATAACTTTGGAGGACTTCGTCATGCCCTGGTTACTTCCGGCTAATGATGAAGCCATGGATTTCTTCAATACTTTGACACTAGTAAACCTCTCTCGACCCCTCGGCGATCCTCGAACCCTCGACGACCCTGGAACCCTCGATCCCTCGGTGATCCTCTTCTTCCTCTCATGTTCGAGAGGATCGCCGAGGGGTCAGGAGGTTTCCTAGTGTCAAAGGATTCAACAAAACCATGTCTTCATCATTAGGCGAAAGTAACAGGTGCATGATGGTACAAAGCTCTCCAAAGTTATTTTGGAACGGAGTCCTAGATAGGATAATTCGCTTTTTGGTACAAAGTTCAGCAAGAACCTTCCAAATATCGTTATTTGGAAGGCCTTTGCTGAAATTCATACAAAAAGGCAAATAATCCTATCCGGGACACCATTCCAAAATAACTTTCGAGGACTTCGTCATGCCCTCGTAACTTCCGGCTAATGATGACGCCATGGATTTCTTCAATACTTTGACACTAGGAAACCTCTCTCGACCCCTCGGCGATCCTCGACCCCTCGAACCCTCGACGACCCTGGAACCCTCGACCCCTCGGCGATCCTCTTCTTCCTCTCATGTTCGAGAGGATCGTCGAGGGGTCAGGAGGTTGCCTAGTGTCAAAGGATTCAACAAAACCATGTCTTCATCATTAGGCGAAAGTAACAGGTGCATGATGGTACGAAGCTCTCCAAAGTTATTTTGGAAGGGAGTCCTAGATAGGATAATTCGCTTTTTGGTACAAAGATAAGCAAGAACCTTCCAAATATCGTTATTTGGAAGGCCTTTGCTGTAATTCATACAAAAAGGCAAATTATCCTATCAGGGACACCATTCCAAAATAACTTTGGAGGACTTCGTCATGCCCTGGTTACTTCCGGCTAATGATGAAGCAATGGATTTCTTCAATACTTTGACACTTGGAAACCTCTCTCGACCCCTCGGCGATCCTCGACCCCTCGAACCCTCGACGACCCTGGAACCCTCGACCCCTCGGCGATCCTCTTCTTCCTCTCATGTTCGAGAGGATCGCCGAGGGGTCGGGAGGTTTCCTAGTGTCAAAGGATTCAACAAAACCATGTCTTCATCATTAGGCGAAAGTAACAGGTGCATGATGGTACGAAGCTCTCTAAAGTTATTTTGGAACGGAGTCCTAGATAGGATAATTCGCTTTTTGGTACAAAGATCAGCAAGAACCTTCCAAATATCATTATTTGGAATGCCTTTGCTAAAATTCATACAAAAAGGAAAATTATCCTATCCGGGACACCATTCCCAAATAACTTTGGAGGACTTCGTCATGCCCTGGTTACTTCCGGCTAATGATGAAGCCATGGATTTCTTCAATACTTTGACACTAGGAAACCTCTCTCGACCCCTCGGCGATCCTCGACCCCTCGAACCCACGACGACCCTGGAACCCTCGACCCCTCGGCGATCCTCTTCTTCCTCTCATGTTCGAGAGGATCGTCGAGGGGTCGAGAGGTTGCCTAGTGTCAAAGGATTCAACAAAACCATGTCTTCATCATTAGGCGAAAGTAACAGGTGCATGATGGTACGAAGCTCTCCAAAGTTATTTTGGAACGGAGTCCTAGATAGGATAATTCGCTTTTTGGTACAAAGTTCAGCAAGAACCTTCCAAATATCGTTATTTGGAAGGCCTTTGCTGAAAATCATACAAAAAGGCAAATTATCCTATCCGGGACACCATTCCAAAATAACTTTGGAGGGCTTCGTAATGCCCTGGTTACTTCCGGCTAATGATGAAGCCATGGATTTCTTCAATACTTTGACACTAGGAAACCTCTCTCGACCCCTCGGCGATCCTCGACCCCTTGACCCCTCGACGACCCTGGAACCCTCGACCCCTCGGCGATCCTCTTCTTCCTCTCATGTTCGAGAGGATCGCCGAGGGGTCGGGAGGTTGCCTAGTGTAAAAGGATTCAACAAAACCATGTCTTCATCATTAGGTGAAAGTAACAGGTGCATGATGGTACGAAGCTCTCCAAAGTTATTTTGGAACGGAGTCCTAGATAGGATAATTCGCTTTTTGGTACAAAGTTCAGCAAGAACCTTCCAAATATCGTTATTTGAAGGCCTTTGCTGAAATTCATACAAAAAGGCAAATTATCCTATCCGGGACACCATTCCAAAAGAACTTTGGAGGACTTCGTAATGCCTTGGTTACTTCCGACTAATGATGAAGCCATGTATTTCTTCAATACTTTGACACTAGGAAACCTCTCTCGACCCCTCGGCGATCCTCGACCCCTCGACCCCTCGACGACCCTGGAACCCTCGACCCCTTAGTGATCCTCTTCTTCCTCTCATGTTCGAGAGGATCACCGAGGGGTCGGGAGGTTGCCTAGTGTCAATGGATTCAACAAAACCATGTCTTCATCATTAGGCGAAAGTATCAGGTGCATGATGGTACGAAGCTCTCCAAAGTTATTTTGGAACGGAGTCCTAGATAGGATAATTCGCTTTTTGGTACAAAGTTCAGCAAGAACCTTCCAAATATCGTTATTTAGAAGGCCTTTGCTGAAATTCATACAAAAAGGCAAATTATCCTATCCGGGACATTATTCCAAAATAACTTTGGAGGACTTCGTCATGCCCTGGTTACTTCTGGCTAATGATGAAGCCATGGATTTCTTCAATACTTTGACACTAGGAAACCTCTCTCGACCCCTCGAACCCTCGACGACCCTGGAACCCTCGACCCCTCGGCGATCCTCTTCTTCCTCTCATGTTCGAGAGGATCGCCGAGGGGTCGGGAGGTTTCCTAGTGTGAAAGGATTCAACAAAACCATGTCTTCATCATTAGGAGAAAGTAACAGGTGCATGATGGTACGAAGCTCTCCAAAGTTATTTTGGAACAGAGTCCTAGATAGGATAATTCGCTTTTTGGTACAAAGATCAGCAAGAACCTTCCAAATATCGTTATTTGGAAGGCCTTTGCTGAAATTCATACAAAAAGGCAAATTATCCTATCCGGGACACCATTCCAAAATAACTTTGGAGGACTTCGTCATGCCCTGGTTACTTCGGGCTAATGATGAAGCCATGGATTTCTTCAATACTTTGACACTAGGAAACCTCTCTCGACCCCTCGGCGATCCTCTTCTTCCTCTCATGTTCGAGAGGATCGCCGAGGGGTCGGGAGGTTTCCTAGTGTCAAAGGATTCAACAAAACCATGTCTTCATCATTAGGCGAAAGTAACAGGTGCATGATGGTACGAAGCTCTCCAAAGTTATTTTGGAACGGAGTCCTAGATAGGATAATTCGCTTTTTGGTACAAAGTTCAGCAAGAACCTTCCAAATATCGTTATTTGAAGGCCTTTGCTGAAATTCATACAAAAAGGCAAATTATCCTATCCGGGACACCATTCCAAAAGAACTTTGGAGGACTTCGTAATGCCTTGGTTACTTCCGACTAATGATGAAGCCATGTATTTCTTCAATACTTTGACACTAGGAAACCTCTCTCGACCCCTCGGCGATCCTCGACCCCTCGACCCCTCGACGACCCTGGAACCCTCGACCCCTTAGCGATCCTCTTCTTCCTCTCATGTTCGAGAGGATCACCGAGGGGTCGGGAGGTTGCCTAGTGTCAAAGGATTCAACAAAACCATGTCTTCATCATTAGGCGAAAGTATCAGGTGCATGATGGTACGAAGCTCTCCAAAGTTATTTTGGAACGGAGTCCTAGATAGGATAATTCGCTTTTTGGTACAAAGTTCAGCAAGAACCTTCCAAATATCGTTATTTAGAAGGCCTTTGCTGAAATTCATACAAAAAGGCAAATTATCCTATCCGGGACATTATTCCAAAATAACTTTGGAGGACTTCGTCATGCCCTGGTTACTTCTGGCTAATGATGAAGCCATGGATTTCTTCAATACTTTGACACTAGGAAACCTCTCTCGACCCCTCGAACCCTCGACGACCCTGGAACCCTCGACCCCTCGGCGATCCTCTTCTTCCTCTCATGTTCGAGAGGATCGCCGAGGGGTCGGGAGGTTTCCTAGTGTCAAAGGATTCAACAAAACCATGTCTTCATCATTAGGCGAAAGTAACAGGTGCATGATGGTACGAAGCTCTCCAAAGTTATTTTGGAACAGAGTCCTAGATAGGATAATTCGCTTTTTGGTACAAAGATCAGCAAGAACCTTCCAAATATCGTTATTTGGAAGGCCTTTGCTGTAATTCATACAAAAAGGCAAATTATCCTATCCGGGACACCATTCCAAAATAACTTTGGAGGACTTCGTCATGCCCTGGTTACTTCCGGCTAATGATGAAGCCATGGATTTCTTTAATACTTTGACACTAGGAAACCTCTCTCGACCCCTCGGCGATCCTCGACCCCTCGAACCCTCGACGACCCTGGAACCCTCGACCCCTCGGCGATCCTCTTCTTCCTCTCATGTTCGAGAGGATCGCCGAGGGGTCGGGAGGTTGCGTAGTGTCAAAGGATTCAACAAAACCATGTCTTCATCATTAGGCGAAAGTAACATGTGCATGATGGTACGAAGCTGTCCAAAGTTATTTTGGAATGGAGTCCTAGATAGGATAATTCGCTTTTTGGTACAAAGTTCAGCAAGAACCTTCCAAATATCGCTATTTGGAAGGCCTTTGCTGAAATTCATACAAAAAGGCAAATTATCCTATCCGGGACACCATTCCAAAATAACTTTGGAGGACTTCGTCATGCCCTGCTTACTTCGGGCTAATGATGAAGCCATGGATTTCTTCAATACTTTGACACTAGGAAACCTCTCTCGACCCCTCGGCGATCCTCTTCTTCCTCTCATGTTCGAGAGGATCGCCGAGGGGTCGGGAGGTTTCCTAGTGTCAAAGGATTCAACAAAACCATGTCTTCATCATTAGGCGAAAGTAACAGGTGCATGATGGTATGAAGCTCTCCAAAGTTATTTTGGAACAGAGTCCTAGATAGGATAATTCGCTTTTTGGTTAAAAGATCAGCAAGAACCTTCCAAATATCGTTATTTGGAAGGCCTTTGCTGTAATTCATACAAAAAGGCAAATTATCCTATCCGGGACACCATTCCAAAATTACTTTGGAGGACTTCGTCATGCCCTGGTTACTTCCGGCTAATGATGAAGCCATGGATTTCTTCAATACTTTGACACTAGGAAACCTCTCTCGACCCCTCGGCGATCCTCGACCCCTCGAACCCTCGACGACCCTGGAACCCTCGACCCCTCGGCGATCCTCTTCTTCCTCTCATGTTCGAGAGGATCGCCGAGGGGTTGCGTAGTGTCAAAGGATTCAACAAAACCATGTCTTCATCATTAGCCGAAAGTAACATGTGCATGATGGTACGAAGCTGTCCAAAGTTATTTTGGAACGGAGTCCTAGATAGGATAATTCGCTTTTTGGTACAAAGTTCAGCAAGAACCTTCCAAATATCGCTATTTGGAAGGCCTTTGATGAAATTCATACAAAAAGGCAAATTATCCCATCCGGGACACCATTCCAAAATAAGTTTGGAGGACTTCATAATGCCCTGGTTACTTCTGGCTAATGATGAAGCCATGGATTTCTTCAATACTTTGACACTGGGAAACCTCTCTCGACCCCTCGGCGATCCTCGACCCCTCGAACCCTCGACGACCCTGGAACCCTCGACCCCTCGGTGATCCTCTTCTTCCTCTCATGTTCGAGAGGATCGCCGAGGGGTCGGGATGTTGCCTAGTGTCAAAGGATTCAACAAAACCATGTCTTCATCATTAGGCGAAAGTATCAGGTGCATGATGGTACGAAGCTCTCCAAAGTTATTTTGGAACGGAGTCCTAGATAGGATAATTCGCTTTTTGGTACAAAGTTCAGCAAGAACCTTCCAAATATCGTTATTCGGAAGGCCTTTGCTGACATTCATACAAAAAGGCAAATTATGCTATCCGGGACATTATTCCAAAATAACTTTGGAGGACTTCATCATGCCCTGGTTACTTCCGGCTAATGATGAAGCCATGGATTTCTTCAATACTTTGACATTAGGAAACCTCTCTCGACACCTCGAACCCTCGACGACCCTGGAACCCTCGACCCCTCGGCGATCCTCTTCTTCCTCTCATGTTCGAGAGGATCGCCGAGGGGTCGGGAGGTTGCCTAGTGTCAAAGGATTCAACAAAACCATGTCTTCATCATTAGGCGAAAGTAACAGGTGCATGATGGTACGAAGCTCTCCAAAGTTATTTTGGAACGGAGTCCTAGATAGGATAATTCGCTTTCTGGTACAAAGATCAGCAAGAACCTTCCAAATATCGTTATTTGGAAGGCCGTTGCTGAAATTCATACAAAAAGGCAAATTATCCTATCCGGGACACCATTCCAAAATAACTTTGGAGGACTTCGTCATGCCCTGGTTACTTCCGGCTAATGATGAAGCCATGGATTTCTTCAATACTTTGACACTAGGAATCCTCTCTCGACCCCTCAGCGATCCTCGACCCCTCGACCCCTTGACGACCCTGGAACCCTCGACCCCTCGGCGATCCTCTTCTCCCTCTCATGTTCGAGAGGATCGCCGAGGGGTCGGGAGGTTGCCTAGTGTCAAAGGATTCAACAAAACCATGTCTTCATCATTAGGCGGAAGTAACAGGTGCATGATGGTTCGAAGCTCTCCAAAGTTATTTTGGAATGGAGTCCTAGATAGGATAATTCGCTTTTTGGTACAAAGTTCAGCAAGAACCTTCCAAATATCGTTATTTGGAAGGCCTTTGCTAAAATTCATACAAAAAGGCAAATTATCCTATCCGGGACACCATTCCGGAATAACTTTGGAGGACTTCATCATGCCCTGGTTACTTCCGGCTAATGATGAAGCCATGGATTTCTTCAATACTTTGACACTAGTAAACCTCTCTCGACCCCTCGGCGATCCTCGAACCCTCGACGACCCTGGAACCCTCGATCCCTCGGTGATCCTCTTCTTCCTCTCATGTTCGAGAGGATCGCCGAGGGGTCAGGAGGTTTCCTAGTGTCAAAGGATTCAACAAAACCATGTCTTCATCATTAGGCGAAAGTAACAGGTGCATGATGGTACAAAGCTCTCCAAAGTTATTTTGGAACGGAGTCCTAGATAGGATAATTCGCTTTTTGGTACAAAGATCAGCAAGAACCTTCCAAATATCGTTATTTGGAAGGCCTTTGCTGAAATTCATACAAAAAGGCAAATTATCCCATCCGGGACACCATTCCAAAATAACTTTGGAGGACTTCGTCATGCCCTCGTAACTTCCGGCTAATGATGACGCCATGGATTTCTTCAATACTTTGACACTAGGAAACCTCTCTCGACCCCTCGGCGATCCTCGACCCCTCGAACCCTCGACGACCCTGGAACCCTCGACCCCTCGGCAATCCTCTTCTTCCTCTCATATTCGAGAGGATCACCGAGGGGTCGGGAGGTTGCCTAGTGTCAAAGGATTCAACAAAAACATGTCTTCATCATTAGGCGAAAGTAACAGGTGCATGATGGTACGAAGCTCTCCAAAGTTATTTTGGAACGTAGTCCTAGATAGGATAATTCGCTTTTTCGTACAAAGTTCAGCAAGAACCTTCCAAATATCGTTATTTGGAAGGCCTTTGCTAAAATTCATAAAAAAAGGCAAATTATCCTATCCGGGACACCATTCCAAAATAACTTTGGAGGACTTCGTCATGCCCTGGTTACTTCTGGCTAATGATGAAGCCATGGATTTCTTCAATACTTTGACACTAGGAAACCTCTCTCGACCCCTCGAACCCTCGACGACGCTGGAACCCTCGACCCCTCGGCGATCCTCTTCTTCCTCTCATGTTCGAGAGGATCGCCGAGGGGTCGGGAGGTTTCCTAGTGTGGAAGGATTCAACAAAACCATGTCTTCATCATTAGGCGTAAGTAACAGGTGCATGATGGTACGAAGCTCTCCAAAGTTATTTTGGAACGGAGTCCTAGATTGGATAATTCGCTTTTTGGTACAAAGTTCAGCAAGAACCTTCCAAATATTGTTATTTGGCAGGCCTTTGCTGAAATTCATACAAAAAGGCAAATTATCCTACCTGGGACACCATGCAAAAATAACTTTTTGTATGAATGCGTCGGGGCCGGCGGCGACCATGGAGCAGGGGCAGAGAGCAAGGGCCGCACTCGATCGGGACCATGGGAAAGGGGGGGCTCACTTCGAGGGGGGCGGCGATGGAAGGAGTCCGGCGATGAGGACGGCGGGCTCGGGGCAGCACGCGGTGACGGGGACGGCGGTCTCGGGACGGCGCGCGGTCGGCGACAGGGACAAGGAGGGGTGGGCTCGGGGAGGCACGCAGCGACGGAGACGACGAGGACGGCGGGCTCGGGGATGCCGGCGATGAGGATGGCGCGGGCTCGTGGAGGCGACAACGTTGGCGGCGGCGGCGTAGAAGGCGAGGTGGAGTAGCCTGACGGCGTCGTCGGCAGGGGAGGGGGGAACTGGCGATGCAAACTGAAAATTTTCACAAGTGTTTGTTATGTAGTCCAAGCTTTAGTCCCGGTTGGTGGCGTAAATCGGGACTAATTCCCCCTTTAGTCCCGCTTGGTGCCAGCAACCGGGACCAAAGGACTCTTTGCAGTAGCCCAAAGGGCGGGAAGCGGCGGCCTTTGGTCCCGGTTGGTGGCACCAACCGGGACTAAAGAAGGGCATTGGTCACGGTTCGTGGCACCAACCATGACCAATGCCCCCTTTAGTCCCAGTTGGTGCCACCAACCGGGACCAAAGGCCTTGTGCTACCCCGCGCCCAAATGTTTAGTCCCACCTCGCTAGTTGAGAGGGAGCCGCACCTGTTTATAAGGTGCGGTGCGCCTTCCCTCTGGAGCTCCTCTCTAAAACAGGCTTTCAGGCCTAACCGTGCAATGTGTGCCTGTGGGCCTACTGGGCCTCCCGCGGGCCTGAATCCTGGTCCATGGTAGGGTTTCTAGTCATATTCAGGCCGTGGGTACCCAGTAGGTGGCACTTTTTTTGTTTTTTTTTTGTTTTCTTTGTTGCTTTATTTATTTTATTTTGTTTCTACTTACAACAAAATACTTATTGTTGCTATTTTTATTTTTTTCCAGTTTTTTTGTTTTGTTTTCTGTATTATTTATTTTCTTTTGTTTTTTGCTTTATTTTTTAATTCTTTTTGCTTTTAGGTCAGCAAAATTATAAACTTTCTGTTGCTTTATTTATTTTATTTTCTTTCTACTTACAACAAAATACTTATTGTTGCTATTTTTCCAGCTTTTTTGTTTTGTTTTCTGCATTATTTATTTTCTTATGTTTTTTGCTTTATTTTTTTATTCTTTTTGCTTTTAGTTTTAGAAAAATTATAAACTTTCTGTTAGTGCCATTAGTTTTCAAATTTGAAAACACTTTTTTAGTTTTTTTGTTTTCTTTGTTGCTTTATTTATTTTATTTTGTGATTAACTTTACTATAAAAATAGTTTT
>NC_041392.1:696740006-696761222 GCF_002162155.2 Triticum dicoccoides | reverse complement strand
AGTTTTTTCCTGTTTTTTTGATTTGTTTTTTGCATTATTTATTTTCTTTTGTTTTTTGCTTTAATTTTTAATTCTGTTTGCTTTTAGGTTAGCAAAATTATAATCTTTCTGTTAGTGCCATTAGTTTTAGAAAAATTATGAACTTTCTGTTAGTGCCATTAGTTTTCAAATTTGAATAGTTAAAATTTGAATTCTCTGAAAATTGTTTGAATCACAAGTTTGTGATTAACTTCCTAAAAACGAGAATAGATGCGCTTATAGAGAAAATTCAACCTAAATTCCTAGTAAATTTCTATGAATTTCAGAGAAATTCACTATGAATTTAGGTTAAACTTTTCTTTATTAGGGCATCTATTTTCACTTTGAGAGGAGCTCAACAAGGCAGAGAGGGAAGGGCTTATGAACCGCTGTGAGCCTCCTTCGATTGGTGAGGTGGGACTAAACTCTGCCCGCAACGAGGACCAACCCTTTAGTCCCGGTTTGTGGCACAAACCGGGACTAATGGTCATGGGCCAGGGGCGAGGAGCAAAATTAAACTTTCTGTTAGTGCCATTAGTTTTAGAAAGTTGAAAGTTGAAAGTTGGCATGGGCCAGGGACTAATGGTCATGGTATTACGAGGGCCGAACCATAAGACATGAAAGCATTTCAAATGAACTCTGAAAAAGTTGAAAGTTGGGATGGTATCATAATTTCACCCACATAGCATGTGCATGTACAAAACGGACAATGGTAGCATGTTCGTGTGTTACAAAGTTGGCATGGTATCATCATAATAGTTGCGGGAGAAAGTCTTCACTTTTTCTTCGCTTGTGTCATTTGCTTATTGCGTCGTAACCATGAATAATCTTCATTGTTTATCAGGATGCTTGGGTCAGCCTTGACATTGAAGGGAGAAATTTCATGAAACTTTTCATAATCTTCAGACATGTATGTCTTGCCGTCCACTCCTAGGATGTCCCTTTTTCCTAAAAGAACTATGTGGCGCTTTGGCTCATCGTATGATGTATTCGCTTCCTTATCTTTTCTTTTTCTCGGTTTGGTAGACATGTCCTTCACATATATAACCTGTGCCACATCATTGGCTAGGACGAATGGTTTGTTAGTGTACCCAAGATTTTTCGGATCCACTGTTGTCATTCCATACTGTGGGTCTACCTATACCCCGCCGCCTAACAGGTTGACCCATTTGCACTTAAACAAAGGGTCCTTAAAATCAGGTCCGTTGTCAAGTTCCCATATGTCCACTATGTAACCATAATATGTGTCCTTTCCGCTCTCGGTTGCTGCATCAAAGCGGACACCGCTGTTTTGGTTGGTGCTCTTTTGATCTTGGGCGATCGTGTAAAATGTATTCCCATTTATCTCGTATCCTTTGTAAGTCAATACAGTCAAAGATGGTCCCCTGGACAACAAGTACAACTCATCACAAACAGTGTTGTCACCTCTGAGACGTGTTTCCAACCAACTGCTGAAAGTCCTGATGTGTTCACATGTAATTCAGTCGTCGCACTGCTCCGGGTGTTTGGAGCGCAGACTATTCTTGTGTTCATCGCCCTCCGGGGTCACCAAGGTAGAGTTCTGTAGAACTGTGTAGTTTGCTTGAGACCAAGAATATCCGTCCCTGCATATTATTGAGTCTCTTCCAAGAGTGCCTTTTCTAGTCAGTCTCCCCTCATACCGCGATTTAGGGAGACCTATCTTCTTAAGGCTAGGAACGAAGTCAACACAAAACCTGATAACATCCTCTGTTTGATGGCCCATGGAGATGCTTCCTTCTGGCCTAGCGCGGTTACGGACATATTTCTTTAGGACTCCCATGAACCTCTCAAAGGGGAACATATTGTGTAGAAATACGGGCCCTAGGCTGAGAATCTCATCGACTAGATGAACTAGGACGTGCGTCATGATATTGAAGAAGGATGGTGGGAACACCAGCTCGAAACTTACAAGACATTGCGCCACATCACTCCTTAGCCTTGGTACGATTTCTGGATCGATCACCTTCTGAGAGATTGCATTGAGGAATGCACATAGCTTCACAATGGCTAATCAGAGGCATGCCGTCTTTTTCGTGCAAACGTTGCAGGTCCTCCCGTGCCTTAGGTGTATCTTTTGTCTTCCGGCTAATGATGACGCCATGGATTTCTTCAATACTTTGACACTAGGAAACCTCTCTCGACCCCTCGGCGATCCTCGACCCCTCGAACCCTCGACGACCCTGGAACCCTCGACCCCTCGGCAATCCTCTTCTTCCTCTCATGTTCGAGAGGATCGCCGAGGGGTCGGGAGGTTGCCTTGTGTCAAAGGATTCAACAAAACCATGTCTTCATCATTAGGTGAAAGTAACAGGTGCATGATGGTACGAAGCTCTCCAAAGTTATTTTGGAACGTAGTCCTAGATAGGATAATTCACTTTTTGGTACAAAGTTTAGCAAGAACCTTCCAAATATCGTTATTTGGAAGGCCTTTGCTAAAATTCATACAAAAAGGCAAATTATCCTATCCGGGACACCATTCCAAAATAACTTTGGACGACTTCGTCATGCCCTGGTTACTTCTGGCTAATGATGAAGCCATGGATTTCTTCAATACTTTGACACTAGGAAACCTCTCTCGACCCCTCGAACCCTCAACGACCCTGGAACCCTCGACCCATCAGCGATTCTCTTCTCCCTCTCATGTTCGAGAGGATCGCCGAGGGGTCGGGAGGTTTCCTAGTGTCAAAGGATTCAACAAAACCATGTCTTCATCATTAGGCGTAAGTAACAGGTGCATGATGGTACGAAGCTCTCCAAAGTTTTTTTGGAATGGAGTCCTAGATTGGATAATTCGCTTTTTGGTACAAAGTTCAGCAAGAACCTTCCAAATATCATTATTTGGAAGGCCTTTGCTGAAATTCATACAAAAAGGCAAATTATCCTACCTGGGACACCATGCAAAAATAACTTTTTGTATGAATGCGTCGGGGCCGGCGGCGACCATGGAGCAGGGGCAGAGAGCAAGGGCCGCACTCGATCGGGACCATGGGAAAGGGGGGCTCACTTCGAGGGGGGCGGCGCTGGAAGGAGTCCGGCGACAAGGACGGCGGGCTCGGGGCGGCACGCGGTGACGGGGACAGCGGTCTCGGGACAGCGCGCGGTCGGCGACAGGGACAAGGAGGGGTGGGCTCGGGGAGGCACGCAGCGACGGGGACGACGAGGACGGCGGGCTCGGGGATGCCGGCGATGAGGACGGCGCGGGCTCGTGGAGGCGACAACGTCGGCGGCGGCGGCGTAGACGGCGAGGTGGAGCAGCCTGACGGCGTCGTCGGCGGGGGAGGGGGCAACTTGCGATGCAAACTGAAAATTTTCACAAGTGTTTGTTATATAGTCCAAGCTTTAGTCCCGGTTGGTGGCGTAAATCGGGACTAATTCCCCCTTTAGTCCCGCTTGGTGCCAGCAACCGGGACCAAAGGACTCTTTGCAGTAGCCCAAAGGGCGGGAAGCGGCGGCCTTTGGTCCCGGTTGGTGGCACCAACCGGGACTAAAGAGGGGCATTGGTCACGGTTCGTGGCACCAACCATGACCAATGCCCCCTTTAGTCCCGATTGGTGCCACCAACCGGGACCAAAGGCCTTGTGCTACCCCGCGCCCAAATGTTTAGTCCCACCTCGCTAGTTGAGAGGGAGCCGCACCTGTTTATAAGGTGCGGTGCGCCTTCCCTCTCGAGCTCCTCTCTAAAACAGGCTTTCAGGCCTAACCGTGCAATGTGTGCCTGTGGGCCTACTGGGCCTCCCGCGGGCCTGAATCCTGGTCCATGGTAGGGTTTCTAGTCATATTCAGGCCGTGGGTGCCCAGTAGGTGGCACTTTTTTTGTTTTTTTGTTTTCTTTGTTGCTTTATTTATTTTATTTTGTTTCTACTTACAACAAAATACTTATTGTTGCTATTTTTATTTTTTTCCAGTTTTTTTGTTTTGTTTTCTGTATTATTTATTTTCTTTTGTTTTTTGCTTTATTTTTTAATTCTTTTTGCTTTTAGGTCAGCAAAATTATAAACTTTCTGTTGCTTTATTTATTTTATTTTCTTTCTACTTACAACAAAATACTTATTGTTGCTATTTTTTCCATCTTTTTTGTTTTGTTTTCTGCATTATTTGTTTTCTTATGTTTTTTGCTTTATTTTTTTATTCTTTTTGCTTTTAGTTTTAGAAAAATTATAAACTTTCTGTTAGTGCCATTAGTTTTCAAATTTGAAAACACTTTTTTAGTTTTTTTGTTTTCTTTGTTGCTTTATTTATTTTATTTTGTGATTAACTTTACTATAAAAATAGTTTTTTCCTGTTTTTTGATTTGTTTTTTGCATTATTTATTTTCTTTTGTTTTTTGCTTTAATTTTTTCTTCTGTTTGCTTTTAGGTTAGCAAAATTATAATCTTTCTGTTAGTGCCATTAGTTTTAGAAAAATTATGAACTTTCTGTTAGTGCCATTAGTTTTCAAATTTGAATAGTTAAAATTTGAATTCTCTGAAAATTGTTTGAATCACAAGTTTGTGATTAACTTCCTAAAAACGAGAATAGATGCGCTTATAGAGAAAATTCAACCTAAATTCCTAGTAAATTTCTATGAATTTCAGAGAAATTCACTATGAATTTAGGTTAAACTTTTCTCTATTAGGGCATCTATTTTCACTTTGAGAGGAGCTCAACAAGGCAGAGAGGGAAGGGCTTATAAACCAGTGTGAGCCTCCTTCGATTGGCGAGGTGGGACTAAACTCTGCCCGCAATGAGGACCAACCCTTTAGTCCCGGTTTGTGGCACAAACCGGGACTAATGGTCATGGGCCAGGGGCGAGGAGCAAAATTAAACTTTCTGTTAGTGCCATTAGTTTTAGAAAGTTGAAAGTTGAAAGTTGGCATGGGCCAGGGACTAATGGTCATGGTATTACGAGGGCCGAACCATAAGACATGAAAGCATTTCAAATGAACTCTGAAAAAGTTGAAAGTTGGGATGGTATCATAATTTCACCCACATAGCATGTGCATGTACAAAATGGATAATGGTAGCATGTTCGTGTGTTACAAAGTTGGCATGGTATCATCATAATAGTTGCGGGAGAAAGTCTTCACTTTTTCTTCGCTTGTGTCATTTGCTTATTGCGTCGTAACCATGAATAATCTTCATTGTTTATCAGGATGCTTGGGTCAGCCTTGACATTGAAGGGAGAAATTTCATGAAACTTTTCATAATCTTCAGACATGTCTGTCTTGCCGTCCACTCCCAGGATGTCCCTTTTTCCTAAAAGAACTATGTGGCGCTTTGGCTCATCGTATGATGTATTCGCTTCCTTATCTTTTCTTTTTCTCGGTTTGGTAGACATGTCCTTCACATATATAACCTGTGCCACATCATTGGCTAGGACGAATGGTTCGTCAGTGTACCCAAGATTTTTCAGATCCACTGTTGTCATTCCGTACTGTGGGTCTACCTGTACCCCGCCGCCTAACAGATTGACCCATTTGCACTTAAACAAAGGGTCCTTAAAATCAGGTCCGTAGTCAAGTTCCCATATGTCCACTATGTAACCATAATATGTGTCCTTTCCGCTCTCGGTTGCTGCATCAAAGCGGACACCGCTGTTTTGGTTGGTGCTCTTTTGATCTTGGGCGATCGTGTAAAATGTATTCCCATTTATCTCGTATCCTTTGTAAGTCAATACAGTCAAAGATGGTCCCCTGGACAACAAGTACAACTCATCACAAACAGTGTTGTCACCTCTGAGACGTGTTTCCAACCAACTGCTGAAAGTCCTGATGTGTTCACATGTAATTCAGTCGTCGCACTGCTCTGGGTGTTTGGAGCGCAGACTATTCTTGTGTTCATCGCCCTCCGGGGTCACCAAGGTAGAGTTCTGTAGAACTGTGTAGTTTGCTTGAGACCAAGAATATCCGTCCCTGCATATTATTGAGTCTCTTCCAAGAGTGCCTTTTCTAGTCAGTCTCCCCTCATACCGCGATTTAGGGAGACCTATCTTCTTAAGGCCAGGAATGAAGTCAACACAAAACCCGATAACATCCTTTGTTTGATGGCCCATGGAGATGCTTCCTTCTGGCCTAGCGCGGTTACGGACATATTTCTTTAGGACTCCCATGAACCTCTCAAAGGGGAACATATTGTGTAGAAATACGGGCCCCAGGCTGAGAATCTCGTCGACTAGATGAACTAGGACGTGTGTCATGATATTGAAGAAGGATGGTGGGAACACCAGCTCGAAACTGACAAGAGATTGCGCCACATCACTCCTTAGCCTTGGTACGATTTCTGGATCGATCACCTTCTGAGAGATTGCATTGAGGAATGCACATAGCTTCACAATGGCTAATCAGAGGCATGCCGTCTTTTTCGTGCAAATGTTGCAGGTCCTCCCGTGCCTCAGGTGTATATTTTGTCTTCCCATACACGCCCAAGAAGCCTAGCAGGTTCATGCAAAGGTTCTTCATCACGTGCATCATGTCGATTGAGGAGCGGACCTCTAGGTCTTTCCAGTAGTGTAGGTCCCAAAATATAGATTTCTTCTTCCACATGGGTGTGTGTCCCTCGGCGTCATTCGGAACAGCTAGTCCACCGGGACCCTTTCCAAAGATTACGTAGTGTAAATCATTGACCATAGCAAGCACGTGATCACCGGTGCGCATGGCGGGCTTCTTCCGGTGATCTGCCTCGCCTTTGAAATGCTTGCCTTTCTTTCGACATTGATGGTTGGTTGGAAGAAATCGATGATGGCCCAGGTACACATTCTTCCTGCATTTGTCCAGGTATATACTTTGAGTGTCATCTAAACAGTGCGTGCATGCGTGGTATCCTTTGTTTGTCTGTCCTGAAAGGTTACTGAGAGCGGGCCAATCGTTGATGGTCACGAACAGCAACGCCTTAAGGTTAAATTCCTCCTGTCTGTCCTCATCCCACGTACGTACACTATTTCCATTCCACAGCTATAAAAGTTCTTTAACTAATGGCCTTAGGTACACATCAATTTCATTGCTGGGTTGCTTAGGGCCTTGGATGAGAACTGGCATTATAATGAACTTCTGCTTCATGCACATCCAAGGAGGAAGGTTATACATACATAGAGTCACGGGCCAGGTGCTGTGATTGCTGCTCTGCTCCCCGAAAGGATTAATGCCATCCGCGCTTAAAGCAAACCATGCATTCCTTGGGTCCTTTGCAAACTCATCCCAGTACTTTCTCTCGATTTTTCTCCACTGCGACCCGTCAGCGGGTGCTCTCAACTTCCCATCTTTCTTTCGGTTCTCACTGTGCCATCGCATCAACTTGCCATGCTCTTCGTTTCTGAACAGACGTTTCAAGCGTGGTATTATAGGAGCATACCACATCACCTTCACAGGAACCCTCTTCCTGGGGGGCTCGCCGTCAACATCACCAGTGTCATCTTGTCTGATCTTATACCGCAATGCACCGCATACCGGGCATGCGTTCAGATCCTTGTATGCACCGCGATAGAGGATGCAGTCATTAGGGCATGCATGTATCTTCTCCACCTCCAATCCTAGAGGGCATACGACCTTCTTTGCTGCGTATGTACTGTCGGGCAATTCGTTATCCTTTGGAAGCTTCTTCTTCAATATTTTCAGTAGCTTCTCAAATCCTTTGTCAGCCACAGCATTCTCTGCCTTCCACTGCAGCAATTCCAGTACGGTACCGAGCTTTGTGTTGCCATCTTCGCAATTGGGGTATAACCCTTTTTTGTGATCCTCTAACATGCGATCGAACTTCAGCTTCTCCTTTTGACTTTCGCATTGCGTCCTTGCATCGACAATGACCCGGCGGAGATCATCATCATCGGGCACATCGTCTGGTTCCTCTTGATCTTCAGCAGCTTCACCCGTTGCAGCATCATTGGGCACATCGTCTCATTCCTCTTGATCTTCACCAGCTCCCCCCGTTGTAGCACAAGGTATTCAGGGGGCACATAGTTGTCATCATACTCTTCTTCTTCGTCGTCTTCCATCATAACCCCTATTTCTCCGTGCCTCGTCCAAACATTATAGTGTGGCATGGAACCCTTGTAAGGCAGGTGGGAGTGAAGGATTTTCCGGTTAGAGTAAGACCTTGTATTCCCACATTCAGTGCATGGACAACACATAAAACCATTCTGCTTGTTTGCCTCAGTCGCATCGAGAAACTCATGCACGCCCTTAATGTACTCGCGGGTGTGTCTGTCACTATACATCCATTGTCGGTTCATCTGCGTGCATTATATAGAAGTTCATACATCACACTAAAACCAAAGTGCATACATAGTTCTCATCTAACAACATATAGCTCTCCAGAGCATCTAATTAATTAAACCATACATTGAAATTATGTAAAACATTTCAATGCGAAAACAAATGCAATCATAGTCGCAACCAAGGTAACAATTGATCCAATGGCATAAAGATACCAAGCCTCGGTATGAATGGCATATTTTCTAATCTTTCTAATCTTCAAGCGCATTGCATCCATCTTGATCTTGTGATCATCGACGACATCCGCAACATGCAACTCCAATATCATCTTCTCCTCCTCAATTTTTTTTATTTTTTCCTTCAACATATTGTTTTCTTCTTCAACTAAATTTAACCTCTCGACAATAGGGTCGGTTGGCATTTCCGATTCACATACATCCTACATAAATAAAATCTATGTCACGTTGGTCCGCATAATTTTCATAAACAATAAATGAACCAATAGTTATAAAGATAATATATATACCACATCCGAATCATAGACAGGACGAGGGCCGACGGGGGCGGATAGCAAAACTATCGCACTATATAAGATGCAATAATAAAAGTAAGAAAACAATACAAGTATCTATGTAAACATACAAGTAAGAATATTTTTCCTTTCAGAAAGAAGATAAGAACAAGAGGCTCACCACGGTGGTGCCGGCGATGAGCTCGGCGCGGGTGATCAACGGCGGTGAAGACGGGGACGGGGCGTGACGGACCGCTAAACCTAGACAAATATTATGGAAAATGGAGCTTGGAGGTCGAGCTTGGAGAGGAGAAAGTTGTAACGCCCTCGATGCGGCTATATCTCCCACGTGTCGAAGCACGACTTAGAGGCATAACCGCATTGAAAGCAATGTCGCAAGTGAGGTAATCTTCACACAACCCATGTAATACATAAGGGAAAGAGATACATAGTTGGCTTACAATCGCAACTTCACACAAATACATGAATAAAGCATTACATCAATCAGATACAAACAAGGCCCGACTACGAAACCAAAATAAAAGAAGAACCCCAATGCGACAAAGGTCCCCGATCGACCCCAACTGGGCTCCACTACTGATCAACTAAAACGAAACAACACAAAGGGCAAGATCTTCATCGAGCTCCTCCTTGAGCTTGGTTGCGTCTCCTGCTCGGTAATATAGGCACCTGCAAACTGGTTTTGAAAGTATCTGTGAGCCACGGGGACTCAGCAATCTCGCACCCGCGAGATCAAGACTATGTAAGCTTATGGGTAAGGTAAAGGTATGAGGTGGAGCTGCAGCAAGCGACTAGCATATATGGTGGCTAACATACGCAAATGAGAGCGAGAAGAGAAGGCAAAGCACGGTCGATAAAGGTATGATCAAGAAGTGATCCTGGACTACCTACGTCAAGCATAACTCCAACACCGTGTTCACTTCCCGGACTCCGCCGGAAAGAGACCATCACGGTTACACACGCGGTTGATGTATTTTAATTAAGGTCAACTTCGGGTTTTCTACAACCGGACGTTAACAAATTCCCATCTGCCCATAACCGCGGGCACGGCTTTCGAAAGATAATACCCTGCAGGGGGGTCCCAACTTAGCCCATGACAAGCTCTCACGGTCAACGAAGGAATAGACCTCCACCCGAGACACTCCGATCAGACTCGGTATCCCGGTACAACAAGACATTTCGACAGGGTAAAACTAAACCAGCAACACCGGCCGAATGTGCCAACAAATCCCGATAGGAGCTGCACATATCTCTTTCTCAGGGCACACTCAGATGAGCGCTCCGTACAACTAAAACCAAACCTCGAGTTGCCCCGAGGGGGCGCTGCACAGGACTCTAGTTCGGACCAACACTTAGACAAGCACTGGCCCGGGGGGGTTAAGAAAAAGATGACCCTCGGGATGCGCGACTCCCAAGGGAAAAAAGCTAGGTGGCAAATGGTAAAACCAATGTTGGGCATTGCTGGAGAAGCTTTACTTAAGGCGAACTGTCAAGGGGTTCCCATTATAGCCCAACCGCGTAAGGGACGCAAAATCCGGGAACATAACACCGATATGACGGAAACTAGGGCGGCAAGAGTGGAACAAAACACCAGGCATAAGGCCGAGCCTTCCACCCTTTACCAAGTATATAGATGCATTAATTAAATAAGATATATTGTGATAACCCAACAAGTAATCATGTTCCAACAAGGAACAACATCTCCATGTTCCAACAAGGAACAAACTTCAAACTTCACCTGCAACTAACAATGCTATAAGAGGGGCTGAGCAAAGCGGTAACATAGCCAATCAACGGTTTGCTAGGACATGGTGGGTTAGAGGTTTGACATGGCAATTTGGGAGGCTGACAAGCAAATGGTAGGCATCGTAGCATTGGCATAGCAAGAGCAAGCAAACTAGCATAGCAAAGATAGTAGTGATTTCGAGGGTATGATCATCTTGCCTGAAATCCCGCAAGGAAGAAGAACGAGTCCAAGAAGAAGACAAACGGTCGTAGACGAACGAATCCTCACAACTCCAGAACGAAACCGAAGCTAACGTGAGAAGCAACCCGGAAAGGAACAAACAACATAGTAAACAACCAGCACATCAACATGGCATGATGCACAAACAAGTATGATGCATGTCCGGTTTACTGAGGCATGGCATGGCAAAGTGCACAAACAATCCTACAATTAAATGGAGCTCAATATGCAACTGCATATTGACGAAACACCACGATAAGTTATTTAGTTAGATCCCGTTTATGTACCCAACAATATTAAATGTTGTTAAGCATGGCAAGAGGGTGAAGCAAATGAAAACTACCTATCTAGTCAAGGTTAAATGAGGCCGGAAGCAACAAACAACAATTCCGGAGAATCCCCATATCATATTTATGGATTAGGTACTGTTCTGCCCTAAACACAATTTTAGAGTTGTTAAACATGCAAAGTAAGTACACCATGTTAAGCTAGGCAAAATTCTACCCCATTTACATATAAAGTTTATTTAAATCGGAGCTACGGTTATTTAGTTATGAAATAAAGCATTTTAACATGGCATTTGAGCAAAATTAAACAAATAGCATTTTAAGCATTTTAGCATGGGATGAAAATGGCATATTATTAATCTAGATGAAAAACTAAGCATTTTTCATGTTTAAATTATTTACATATGATGCATAGTTTGTGAGTTATTAAATGCATGAAGTTGAAGGACTTTTCTGTAAAACAGTTAATTCACTGGATAAAGGCTAAAATCACAGATCTGTAAAAAAAACAAATCGGGCCGAAATATGCTGGGCCAGCAGTGCACAGGAGAGGGATCTGGAGGGGGCTGCTCACCCTGGGCCTTGGGCCGGTTCGGAGGGGAGGCGAGGCAGGAGGGCGCGCTGGGCCTGGAGGGAGTTGGGCCGCGCGATGAGGAACGAGGCGAGGCCGGATCTAGCTTGGGCCGGCTGGATCAACCGAGGGAGGGGATGCGGTCAACGCGCTCGATGCAGCGGAAGCAGGGCGCTGTCCTCTGCTCGACAGGGAGCAGAAGCAGAGCAGCGGCATCGGGGATCTCCGGCGCGGTGGCGAAGGACGCAGGACGTGGAACCGGGCGTGAAGGAGGGACCGATCTGACCGGCGGTGAGGTTCTGCGGGCATGGGGCGGAGGCAAACCGGTGGCCACGGACCTGGAGATTCCTGGCGGGGCTCCTGTGTTCCCTGCGAAAGAGAGGAAGCAGGGAGATGAGAGGGAGAGAGAGAAAGCGAAGGAAGGGAGAAGAGACAAGGGCGCGGGGTGAGGGTGCCGGCCTGGAGCTGCTGCTGTGGTGGCGCTCGACGGCGGCGGAAGGGTGGCCGCGCTCTAGTGGTTTGGACGCCGGTGACGGGGCTGACGGGGTGGCCGTCGGGGTCCTTGGCCCAAGCGCAAACGGGCGCTGTGCTCGCACGGGGAGAGTCGAGGACGGCCCCTTGGGCGTCGCGGGTAGCAGAGGAGGCCGAGGCTTCATGGCCGGAGTACGGCAGCGGCGGGGAAAGTTGGGGCGAGGTGCTCGAGAACGAGCGAGCAGAGGAAGGGGCACGGCTGCGATGGATCGATGGATTTGAGATTATGGTGGTGGCTGATTGGTGAATCGGGAGGAGGCTGCGGGATTGGTCCAGTGAAGAAAACGAGGGAGGTGGGTGGCGCTGTGGATGCACGGATTTGATGGGTGGCGGCGGCTGATACGAGGAGGGAGGAGGCTGCAGGAAACGAGGTGGATCTGGATCAGGGAAGAACCCGAGGAAGAAAGGTAGGTGGCGGCGCGATGGGACAAGAGGGCTAGAATTTAGGGTTGCTGCCTAGGGGATTGGTCTATATATAGAGCGCTGGATTTTTGTTAGGGGCTATTTCGCCCCAATCGAAATCAGACGGTTCGGAAAGAATGGGCTAGGGAGCCCAAATAAGAAAACGGTGACGTTTTGTAGACGTTTGGGGATGATTCGGATACAACGGTGGCGACAGCTCGGTTCGGGTCCGGGACAACTTTCGGGCGCGCGCGAGGAGGGTCGCGGGCTGACGAGAGAGGTTAGGTAGGGCATGGTGGTGAGTAGTGACTGTGTAGACGGTCTCGAGCTGAGAGAAGAGAAGAGAGGGAGGCCGGGCGACTATTTCCGGAGACCGAAAACGTCTGACGTTTTGACCGGCTACTATTGCCGCTATATTTATCCGTTGGGGCGTCAAACGAACTCCGATTGCGATGAAACTGGACAGGCGGTCTGTCTTCTGTCCGGTTTACTGAGGCATGGCATGGCAAAGTGCACAAACAATCCTACAATTAAATGGAGCTCAATATGCAACTGCATATTGACGAAACACCACGATAAGTTATTTAGTTAGATCCCGTTTATGTACCCAACAATATTAAATGTTGTTAAGCATGGCAAGAGGGTGAAGCAAATGAAAACTACCTATCTAGTCAAGGTTAAATGAGGCCGGAAGCAACAAACAACAATTCCGGAGAATCCCCATATCATATTTATGGATTAGGTACTGTTCTGCCCTAAACACAATTTTAGAGTTGTTAAACATGCAAAGTAAGTACACCATGTTAAGCTAGGCAAAATTCTACCCCATTTACATATAAAGTTTATTTAAATCGGAGCTACGGTTATTTAGTTATGAAATAAAGCATTTTAACATGGCATTTGAGCAAAATTAAACAAATAGCATTTTAAGCATTTTAGCATGGGATGAAAATGGCATATTATTAATCTAGATGAAAAACTAAGCATTTTTCATGTTTAAATTATTTACATATGATGCATAGTTTGTGAGTTATTAAATGCATGAAGTTGAAGGACTTTTCTGTAAAACAGTTAATTCACTGGATAAAGGCTAAAATCACAGATCTGTAAAAAAAACAAATCGGGCCGAAATATGCTGGGCCAGCAGTGCACAGGAGAGGGATCTGGAGGGGGCTGCTCACCCTGGGCCTTGGGCCGGTTCGGAGGGGAGGCGAGGCAGGAGGGCGCGCTGGGCCTGGAGGGAGTTGGGCCGCGCGATGAGGAACGAGGCGAGGCCGGATCTAGCTTGGGCCGGCTGGATCGACCGAGGGAGGGGATGCGGTCAACGCGCTCGATGCAGCGGAAGCAGGGCGCTGTCCTCTGCTCGACAGGGAGCAGAAGCAGAGCAGCGGCATCGGGGATCTCCGGCGCGGTGGCGAAGGACGGAGGACGTGGAACCGGGCGCGAAGGAGGGACCGATCTGACCGGCGGTGAGGTTCTGCGGGCATGGGGCAGAGGCAAACCGGCGGCCACGGACCTGGAGATTCCTGGCGGGGCTCCTGTGTTCCCTGCGAAAGAGAGGAAGCAGGGAGATGAGAGGGAGAGAGAGAAAGCGAAGGAAGGGAGAAGAGACAAGGGCGCGGGGTGAGGGTGCCGGCCTGGAGCTGCTGCTGTGGTGGCGCTCGACGGCGGCGGAAGGGTGGCCGCGCTCTGGTGGTTTGGACGCCGGTGACGGGGCTGACGGGGTGGCCGTCGGGGTCCTTGGCCCAAGCGCAAACGGGCGCTGTGCTCGCACGGGGAGAGTCGAGGACGGCCCCTTGGGCGTCGCGGGTAGCAGAGGAGGCCGAGGCTTCATGGCCGGAGTACGGCAGCGGCGGGGAAAGTTGGGGCGAGGTGCTCGGGAACGAGCGAGCAGAGGAAGGGGCACGGCTGCGATGGATCGATGGATTTGAGATTATGGTGGTGGCTGATTGGTGAATCGGGAGGAGGCTGCGGGATTGGTCCAGTGAAGAAAACGAGGGAGGTGGGTGGCGCTGGGGATGCACGGATTTGATGGGTGGCGGCGGCTGATACGAGGAGGGAGGAGGCTGCAGGAAACGAGGTGGATCTGGATCAGGGAAGAACCCGAGGAAGAAAGGTAGGTGGCGGCGCGATGGGACAAGAGGGCTAGAATTTAGGGTTGCTGCCTAGGGGATTGGTCTATATATAGAGCGCTGGATTTTTGTTAGGGGCTATTTCGTCCCAATCGAAATCAGACGGTTCGGGAAGAATGGGCTAGGGAGCCCAAATAAGAAAACGGTGACGTTTTGTAGACGTTTGGGGATGATTCGGATACAACGGTGGCGACAGCTCGGTTCGGGTCCGGGACAACTTTCGGGCGCGCGCGAGGAGGGTCGCGGGCTGACGAGAGAGGTTAGGTAGGGCATGGTGGTGAGTAGTGACTGTGTAGACGGTCTCGAGCTGAGAGAAGAGAAGAGAGGGAGGCCCGGCGACTATTTCCGGAGACCGAAAACGTCCGACGTTTTGACCGGCTACTATTGCCGCTATATTTATCCGTTGGGGCGTCAAACAAACTCCGATTGCGATGAAACTGGACAGGCGGTCTGTCTACACTATAATAAGACCACACACCAAATTTCAACCCAATCCGAGAACATTTTCCGGCCACTTATAAAATAATATTTCGGACATGCCGCGGGCGCGTGCAAGTGTGTCTGGGCTCAGAACGGACAACGGACGGAACGAGGAGACCGGGACGGATGCAAGTTTTGAAAACATGATGATGCAATGCACATGATGACATGATGAAATGCAACACGCAAGCCAATGACAAGACAACAACAACGAATAACTGAACGACACCTGGCACATCGGTCTCGGGGCATTACAAAAGCTTAAGTAGTGTGGCTCGGACATTCCATCGAACACCTTGTGTGCACAGGAGGTGAGCTAGAGCACCACCAAGCCCTCTCCCCCTCGGCCAGAGAAAAACAGAGCACTGGGGTGCTCTGCTCGCGAGCGAGGGATATATATATAGGCACCTCATTGGTCCCGGTTGGTGACATGAACCGGGACCAAAGGGGAGCCTTTGGTCCCGGTTCAAGCCACCAACCGGGACCAATGGTGGTAGGCCAGGAGCTCAGCCCATTGGTCCCAGTTCATCCCACCAACCGGGACCAAAAGGTCCAGATGAACCGGGACCAATGGCCCACGTGGCCCGGCCGGCCCCCTGGGCTCACGAATCGGGACCAATGCCCACATTGGTCCCGGTTCTGAACTGAACCGGGACTAATGGGCTGACCCGGCCTGGACCAAAGCCCTCTTTTCTACTAGTGCCCGGATGTATGAGGGAGAAATAAACTTCAATCTTGAAGATGACTTTAGTCATTTATTTGATTTGTTTATACATGCATTATAGCCGGCCCGTAGCAAAGCACGGCATCTATACCTACCTATACTAATTTTGGAATCCTCAGAAATTACCACATTAATTAGAAATTACTGGCCGTTCATCTACTGGGCCCGAATTATAACGGTGTAGATCCACCCATATAAACCTTGCAATCAAAGAAAAAACCAACATAACGTTTGTTGTAAAAAAGCAATCTAGAGCACCTTTCAAAAAAACAATCAAAAGAATCTATCGTATCTATCTATATCTATCTATCTATCTATCTATCTATCTATCTATATCTATATCTATCTATATACCTATACTAATTAGGCACTTCCTAAAAATTCTCACGTTAATTAGATTTTACGAGCCGTTAATCTGGTGGGCCCGAATTATTACGATGTAGATTGATTCATTGAACTAAAAAAACTCACATATATCTCTCATCTCTTCCAGAACCCAACGCTCTTAATCTCTCACATCTATCTGAACGAAATAAAGAGTCCACAACAATCATGGGATGAGATTCAATCTAGATGCAAAACCTGCCCGCATGTTAAAAAAACTGTCCACGCACTTTTGTAAAAGAAAAAAAAGGATTCAGCTATGTAAAAAAAACTCATTGCGTCATCGAGCGATGCTCTCCCTCCGCCGACTCTCGCCTCTTCTCTCTCGATCCCCCTCCACCACCGCCTCGCCTCTCCATCTCTCTCTCTCTCTCTCCACGATCTATTCTTCTTCATTATCTCTCTCTCCCTAGATGGAAGACAAATCCATCCACAATCTCTTCCTCTCCATTATCTCCCTCGCCCTCACAGGAGAACAAAATCGTAGGATGGATTCCATGTCTTCAAGGAGTTTTTCCTAATGTATTAGATCCATATTTTTTTCACACTATTTATTCTAGATTTGTTTTCTTCCAGGT
Source organism: Triticum dicoccoides (assembly GCF_002162155.2). Taxonomy (NCBI): domain Eukaryota; kingdom Viridiplantae; phylum Streptophyta; class Magnoliopsida; order Poales; family Poaceae; genus Triticum; species Triticum dicoccoides. The sequence continues at coordinate 696,744,410 of NC_041392.1, read as the reverse complement.
TTAGAGCGGAATCAATTTTTGCCGTCTCCACGAATTGGATCCTGAATCTTCTCACGTATAAATTTTGGATGCTTTATTGAGATCAGGTCGGAGCACATGAACAATGCCCATCATCGCTGCTCAAGATTCTCCCACTCTGCATGAAGTTTGTCTCTGGTCGGTTGCTGTCATTGGGCAGGTTAGCGAATCGTCCTCCCACCCAATATTTTTGAGCAATTATTTGTTACGCTGGTTAGATGAAACATGTTGCTTACTTATTGCACGAAGAATTACTCTCTTTTTTTGAATTAAATCCTTAATTTGATAGCTGCTTCCCTAAATTAGTTTTAGAACAATAAATCAATTGACAGTAGAGTAGCGCATGTACGTGCAAAGTTAGATAGGCAGGTGGATAGATTCCGTCGAAGTCACACGTACAAAGCTAGCTCACATACGTAGAGCCGCGGCCTTGATGCGTGTACGATAGTACGTACAGAGGAACAGGAAAATTTCGACTAGAAACACGCACGCACACGACACAGGAGCACACAGCGAATTGATGGCCACAGGACCATGTGAGTCCTATTTGATTTCTTTCTATTGATCCCACTATCCATTACATATGGGGTGTTATTTACATACATGTATATATATTACTTGGCTTGACTTAATACAAACCTGGCATGCGCATCCATTAGGATACACATGCATACACGGCGGACACGGGATTAACTCTAATACCCTAGAGGGTAAACAAGTACTAATCTTCAGAATTTTGTGTACATAGCGATTAATCTTTTTGTATTCCTTTAATTTGTTATATTCAAGTTCTACATTATTTCTTTTTTGCAGTCTTTGGTTGAAAACAATGGTCTGCGATATACTCGATGCGAAGGATTCCTGGAAAGGTAATTAGGCTTTAGCATGCCATTAACCCTGAAAGCAATGAAATATTTTTTTCTAGCGATTTGTTATACTGTTTTTTCAATCACATTAGTAGAGTACGCAGTTCACATTGTTTACATACTACACGGCAACCAAGAGTTAATCAAAGTTTTGTACTCGGCTTGCGCCTCTAATAATCTCCGCAATTTTGTATTCATTTCATATGTATTGAAGTTATGTTTTATTTTTTTCTTTGCTTCGGAAGCAATGGCACCTGATATGCTTGATTCAATTAGCAAGGAAATTGATTAAATAGGAAATTAGGACTTATAGAAGCTATTATGAATTTATAGGCTTCTTTGTCTATCATAATGCATTGTATTTGCTTCATAGCAAGGTAATGAAACATTGGTTAGCAAGATATGGCCATTGGTCAACCAAGCTTCCGTTTACATGGTATCAAATTTTCGGTTACATCTTTGTGGAATTTCCATCCATTTGAAGGTGACAACATACTGGTATTTTTTCACATGATGAAATATCACAATATAAAATGTCTAAAAAAATTGGGATAGCCAAACAAAGATGCACATTTTCTAGCATTGATGTTCTTTCGAGCAAAGATGCTAGACGATTTACTTATCTGGTAGAACTATATTTGTTGAAATTATGAATTCATATGGTCTCTCCATATTAACACTGCCTAAAAAAAGAACCATGTAATTTGCACCGTTACATGTGATTTGGGTGAAACAACAATCTGCACCATGTTTTAGGAAGAGTAAAAATATGATTAAGAAATCTGCAATATTATGGATAGATATGGATGATTGTGACATCAATAGAGGACAAACAAATACAGAAAATATGTGCACAGCAATTGGTAGATGCCAATACCTCATGTATAGGTACCAAGATTATTGTGTATAGGATGCTCTATATTGTTCACTATCTACCACATGCCACATTATATAATTATCCTTTTGTGTTAATTAACAAAAAAATGTTTTCGTATAAGCATGTTGCTGACAATAAGATAATTGTGCAGGAATCCAAAAAGACTAGGATGGGAACACATGTTGCATTTTATTCTGATGAAGAATTGGGAATAAGGGCATTCAGGATAGAGATGTGGCAGCATTGATATAATACCGGAAAACAATGCTGATGTTGAGCATTCAGAAATCAGAGGAACCAAGATTATTCGAAGATCAACATAAGTACGAGCACAAGCAAATTCAGGAATTGAATAGGATAAGTATGTAAGCTTTCTTGGTGTATTTTCCTGTTCTTTCATAATATAAGTATCAGGCCTCAATAATTGCTATAGACATTTAATTTAGTGACTAATACATTCTTTTTATTGTTTTCCAGTAGAAAACTTCAAAGCAAGCGCTGATTGCTGATGAAGTCATTGTAAACCAGCATAAAAAATTTGGGACAGGGAGCACAAGTCGTGTTATGCATCTTGATGAAGAATCAAAAACTAAGGGATGAAAGGAAACGAATGAATCAAAATTCATGGAATAAAGAACAGTGATGAAGAAGACCGCAAATCAAAGACTGGAAGGTTCTCAAAGTCATAAAGATTCCAAACTGAGGACATTGTGTAATGGGGTTGATAAACAATCGGCGACCTGAGACATTCCAAAACATGGTGCATCAAGGACTAAAAAAACAAGTAGCGCATTGATAAATATTTAGTGACATTTAGGATTTTTCAAAAATGTACATGCACATCAGATTTGTACTAAATGTACATGCACATCACTTTTTTATTACAAAAATGCCAATTAATCTGTAGTAGATGTTTGGGTTATATCTAAATGTCTAAAACAATTAAATATTGATCGCCCCTATTGCTCACTAGCCATGGTCAACATGTGTCAAACTTAGTGGAACAAATCAAAACAACAAGATCTAACTATTACAACAAAACCAGGAATTAAGCATATACCCGTTAATCTACCTAGATTATATAATGACATTGAAATATAATACAGTAATATATCAGGTGACCAAACATTCCAAATGTGAAAATAAAACAAATACACAGGAAAACGTTGCTACCTAAGTAATCCAAGCTCCCAGCTTGCGATACTAGAACCTAATGGTAGTCATCTAACATCATTAGAGCAGAAACAAAAAAAGCTATATCGGAAAGAAAGAAATATTCCATCTGACATTTTCAATATGCTAGCCCGTGCGAATGCACGGGTTGGCGACTAGTTGTACTAGTTTAACAATAGCTGCCCGGCCGAAGAGAACATGCATGTTCCTCTAGTAGTATCTTGTATATTTTGGAAGCGCTATTAGCCATCTTATTATCCCTTCCACTGTGCATTTGCTGGAAGAAGACAAATACAGCAAGGAATTGAACCGGTATTAATTGCTGCAAAATCATCCAGCTATTGTTTCGCTTTAATGTTGCAAATAAACAGCAGTACTTTGGTCACAGCTAATAATCAGGGAAAAGCTTGATTTCTTGACTCAATTCCTTACACAATTTTTTGAAAGGAGATACAACATTAGACGACCCATTCGATTCATTTTGAAAACAAAAGCACGGCGTGATCTCCTATATATTGCCTTCGTTGCAAAGATCTCACGGCACTATTTGATTGGTGCCGGCAGAAGAGGATGGTGGCAGCTGCACCTGCGAGCAGACCTTCTTGCACTCGTCCTCCTTGAACCAACAAGGACTGTCGGGCGTCGCCAAGCAGCAGAAGCAACTCTTGTGCCCTCCGATTTCATGGCACACACTCAGCTTACACTCCTTGCGCAGTATATCGTGCCAGTCATCTGGCTGACGGATGGCTGCGTAAGATGGAATGGACAAGCAGATGCATATTAGCACACACGATGGATAATATTTCGACGGATCGGTCGCTTGCGTACCAACGAACTTACCGTGTGCAGAGGAGAACGCATGGCATACAAGGATGGCGAGGAGCAAGATCAGTGCTGCCTTGCCTCTCATCTTGCTGCCGGATCTGTGGCACATCTTGTTTGAATGTTTGATAGATCTCGGGGTACTGCTTATGGGCTTAAGTCAAGCCTTGTGCTATATATAGACCAGCAAGAGGTAGATATACAAGGCAGGCTACCAAATGCATTAACTGCATGGAGATATCTCAGCGCGTATATAGACGAGACACAACTGTGATATAGGAATAGTACTATATATATTCAATCCTTTCCTAGTTTTCTTTGGTACTAATATTAGTGCCTTGTTATGGCTTGCTATGTAGTAATGATCCAACATTAAAATGAGGACGCTGCTATCACTGGTAGAAAAAGGGCCTATAGTCCCGGTTCGTACGGGCCTTTAGTCCCGGTTCCTGAACCGGGACTAAAGTGTCGGTACTAATGTCATGTACCTTTAGTCCCGGTTCAATCCAGAACCGGGATTGATGGGCCTCCACGTGGGCAGTGCGCAGAGCCTAGGCAGGAGACCCTTTAGTCCCGGTTGGTGGCACCAACCGGGACCAATAGGCATCCACGCGTCAGCATTTCTGTGGCTGGAGTTTTTGTTTTTTG